>NW_019725842.1:1127113-1213129 GCF_002891405.2 Cryptotermes secundus | reverse complement strand
CGAGGTTGATGCATTTGTGCATGTCGTACTAAGCAAGGTATAAAAACAGTTGCTTTATGAGGAATTAGTTCGTACCATTGAATATTTGACGCAATAGACAAGGTGTCGCAGAAACCGATGTTGCTATAACCAAGTTTTACTGTATTTAAATCACAACAGCAGAATTCCACACCGCTTATTGCGAAGTGTAAGATGATTGAGGAAACACAGTGAAGATATTCGTTGGGTTTTGAGGTTCTTATAGATGTGACTACGAAAAGATGTCTTCTGTGATGTTATGCCGTAGCGTTCAGAGAGTTCCTGAAGTCTGGGAACTGTATGAAATTTAAACACAGAAGACTGTACTCTTCAATGCAACCGTTTGTTCTTGGTATCTTAAGGAACTAATTTAACTAAGATTATTTGAGTTCACGTATTTCGTATTGTTATTGTAACATGTAAATCCATTGCCAGACAACGCCCGCAACAAACTCACGTTCAACAATAGAGCAGCAGTGTTTCCTTTGTGTCAGTGCGTCTTGCGCATGCACAATGACGTCACACAACAGTACTCAGCAATCACGTGACATGAATTTTTTGTAGGTCTAGCCATCGCGCCAATGGACTAGCTGGATAACAATCACATGATATGTTTCTGTAGGTCCGTGTCCTTGCTGTATCTATATAAGCGAGTACAATGCCTAAGATGCAGTAGTAAGCGTCCGGAGTATAGCGGTAAGCTCGAAGAGTACAGCAGTAAGTTTCAGGAGTACAGAAAACTACAATGAGTCAGCCTGTGGAAACTTAATGTGTGATTTGAAGACATGACGTGTGCAGTAATACAGTGATATTGTGGAGTGTGTAATTTAGTGAGACTCCTGTGTTATAAATCCGTTGCCAGGAAACGGATAAGGAAGGTTAGTGGCAACAGACCGAGAAGATTATTGTGGAGTAATTTAGATGATGTAAATCAGCTATAGTGTAATAAGTATTTGTAGTTACGACCTTTAAGTGGTTAATAAATCCAATTACCAATCCGAACCCCGTCGATAGTGACATATACATGTGACATTATATTCGACAAAATTTATATGTCCAGATATGTAGATTATAGTATAATATTAGGGATAAGCGCGCGGAAAGGCAGACTTCTGATACGTAACAAGCGCTTCTCGTTGATAAATACTGGTACGTGCTTGCACCCTCTACATATTCTGCTGATAAAGCGCCTGGAAGCAGTGATGACGCTGCACGTTTCACGCAAATGTAGAACATGTTGCCGATCGACAACGGCTTGCTAAAACTGAGCGGCAGCAAAGTACCTCCTCACAGCGGAATGTTCCTCCTTACGCCTTCTTGGAACGCAGTGAAATGCATTGGATACAATGGACAACATTTAAAAGGAGTCATTACCATTGAAAATGTTACATACAAAAATTGAGTACAATTTCAAAACATTTGGAATATAAAATTAAGCAAATCCATTTACTTTCCTTTTTAAGAGCGATCTCCTGTAGCGTCAGGATTGGCTCAATCACTGCCTGCAATTCTGTATTTCAGCATCCTGTTGCAATTGTTTAACTTAACGTCCATGTATTTATAGTCCGTCAAGATTGCAACACTTGTTTATCACCACTTAATATTAATCTTAGTTTAACATTTTACACTTTGATACAACATGATTCGGCCTCAAACGGCCATCTTCAGGTGTCTTGATATGTTACAAATATTTTATTAAATTATGTTAAAACTGCTACACCTGGGACAGACATACATTTATGAAAAATGGATGTCACTCCTTGTGAGGTGAAATAAAATGCACCAAAATAACATGGGTTTAATAGAAATTTTAATGGATTTTATCTTGTTTCCTTTGAAAAGAGAAATACAGCGTGTGAATTTTAACACTGACTAACACAGTGTAGCAGTTTAACATAATTTAATAAAATATTTGTAACATATCAAGGCACCTGAAGATGGCCGTTTGTGGCCGAAATATCTTGTGTCAAAATGTAGAATGTTAAACTAATATTAAGATTAAGTGGTGAATGAATAATTGGCGGACGATAAACACATGGACGTTAAGTCAATCACTGACATTTCAAAAATACAAAAAAATAATACCTGAATAAAATTCGTGATTTGTAGAATCGATATTATGTTCTCGTATCGATCTTAAAATAACGATATTGAGGTGGATTATGAACAGAGCTAAAAAGCAGAATACGTATCCACAGCCCATTAATAACCACCTTGTTAGGTCAGGGACACAGTCATCGGTATTTCTCTATCCGTAAATTTGTCTCTATATAGATGGACCCTTGGAATGAACAGCCCATCAGGTCGGTATATTTTTTCTTAAGTCAGAGTGATCTATAGGTTGAAGAGCTGAACCCTGTTCGGGCAAGGAGGGGAAGCTACAGACTGGCTTTGACAGGACAAATGAGTTGCCTTATACTGTATACATTCTTCTTGCGATATCCGAAATGGATACCATTACTTCTCTGATTCATGTGTTAGTGTGTATCCGATCTTCTGATTCTAACAATACATTAACACCAGTTTATAGTTTATAAATAATGTTAAGTCTAGTTGGAAAAAAGGCAATTTCTCTGGTAGCTTTTGATTTATCGCGTTTGTCTACATAAACTCCTACATGCACTAAAACTCGACTCTCGTTCTGAAAAGACAGCATATTTTCTTATTTTTCTTGTTTTAGTCACTTTTTATTTTATATTTATAAATGGTTATCGGAGATGGGTATATATTGCTGGCCATTTCTTTAGGAAATGCTGTAAGTTCCAGCCGTCCGCGTCTTGTCCTCTCATCTCGTTGTTTATGATCTTATAAGCAAGAATTTTGGGGTTGATTTGCAAGGAATCTGTTTTTTTTTTTTTTGTATTCCTCCTTTCACTTTACTTATTTTGAAATTTTACTTGTTCGAAAGGAAATTCGAGCGATCCATTGCCTTTCTTTGATTCCTTTTGATGTGTCCTCCCCATGCCAATACTCCTTTGACAACGTCATAAAATTTTCTCTGTGCACTGCAGACATAGTCTCGCAATAAACGTATCCAATGTATTCAGGAAACGTTCCATTTATCCACTGCATTCTTTTAGGAGATTTGAAATAGTTCGAGTATAGACCCGACTTTCTGCTGGTCTAAACAAAGTATCATCTCAAGTCAATATGAAGACATTATTAAATTGAAGCAATTTACTTTAGTTCCGAACTGCTGCAGTCGCTTTCACATGTGAGCGAAATGTGGCTGTAAAAATAACGAGAAGGCTGATTAAACATCAAGAACGCTATAAAGTACTTTTCACAAAACATTATTTTGATAACAAAGACAAGGAGGATAAGATGGACGGAACATCAAGCAAACACTGGAAACATCAGGAATACATATAAGTTTTCAGTCAATGAACAAGAAGATTTAAGCCATAAAATTATGTATATTCGAGAGGTGCGAGCTTCGAATCTCAGCCCAATACCTACTGTCCTGACAGAGGTTTTAGTGGTATTCCTCAGCCTTTCCAAGTATATTCAGAATATACCTTAAAATTAGTCAACGTCCGCTTCCTTCTACATCCTTGCAAATTCATTTTTCATTATCATCCAATCCCCCAATAGCATACATCCCGAGTTTGTGATAGCGTGGTTAAATAAATTTAAAAGAAATGTAATTTAAGTTGGATAATTAGAGTGGAAAAGTTACCTGGAAATCCTAGGCGTAGGTGAGAGGATATTATTAAAACATCTGTCACAAAATTACTGAATGTAGAAATGTGATTTGGATTAATCCGGTATAGGATAGGGCTCATTGGGGCTGCGATGTAAACGTGGTAAAGAACTTTAATTTTGTGCAGAATGTAGTGGATTTGTTAACTGTCTGAGAAACTGTTAACACCTACAGTAAAATATAAGACTCTTACCACTGAGTTATAAATGTATATCCTTCATTTCTTATGTGAAATTGACAATGTGTGCCGAGTTGCAGAGAATGTCTGTATTCCCACCTCATACAATAATTCATCAGGTTCAGTGCAAAAACAACACAGTGTTCAGAACGCTAGTATTCGGGACACGTTCAGAACATCAACGGTGCTTGTGTAGCTGATACTACAGCACGACACGGACGTCAGTTTATCAGTCTGCATTAGTTTCGGAAGAGACGAAAACAGAATTGTAAATGAATCCCATGTTTTATGAATATTAAAAGGAACAAAACATTTGAGTAATGAGAATACCCTCACTTTTATTGACGAACCGAACCGCAGATATGCGATGGAAGAGGGGTTTTGTGACCGTCAGTGGACACAATTACTGCAGTGGTGAATGAAGGGCTCTACAGGGCGCTGTCCTCGCCTCTTTCCATCCACAGTTACTGCAGGGTCACAGAGAACACAGACATTTTTCAGTTGGAATGTGAAAGTGATTCGTTAAAGGGAGAACTTCAAACAATTGTTACATGAAATAGAGTACAATGTTTCTGCAAGCAGGGAATAAATCCTGTAATTGAATAAAATAAAATAACACTAAAGAGAGGACATTCCCCCGTTTTATATAGATTTTAAGAAAGTTTAAAAAAATTATATACCGAATTACATTCCGAAGATATTACCACAGATTAAGCGATGACCGATTTCACCTGTACATGGTATAGTCTGTGTTAGTGGCAGTGTCGTTAAGAGCACCCTGACTGGATGAACGCGTGCTGCATGCCGCTCCCATCTCATTCGTCTTGACTTTGTTAACATCAATTGTATACGTTGAACGGAATAGGGAATATGAAACTGCTTATACATCCTCTGTGTGTTTCTCCAGGTCCTTAATCTTAGGCCTGGACGTCCTTCATAGCACTCTCTTTCCAAACGAACAAAAATGACACACGTAGATTTGAGGTTCTCACAGCGGAATTAATGAAAATTTCTGTCTTCTGGGATACAACGCCGTGTAGTCCGCTGAAAGTCAACCGATGTTTCCTTCTTGATACCTGCTTGCACGCTTATTTCTTGCTTGGCTTATCCTTCGACCCTGAAGACGGGGGTGATATGTTCTTTCGAAACGCCAGTTGAGTTTCAGCGGACTAGAGAGTATGTCCAAGAAGCCAGAACTTGTCTTATTATTAATATAGATTGTCTCATGCTTGGAATGGGCACTTCCATGGTAACGTAATAACAGCTAGCCGTTGCGTAGACAATGCCGAAACAACGAACGCGTTTCCCCGGAGATGAACAACAGAAGGCCGTTGAGTAACAATGGATGAGACGAAACTCGTTACCAGTGTATAAGGAGCGTTCCCGAAGCAACGGATTGCCGAACACGTGAGATCGAACCTTGACGAAGGGTGTCCTCTACTGAGTCCGCAGAATACCTACATAAGCCGAGAGCTACAGACAGCAAGAAGACAGTTGAAACCTAGTCGCCATACGATACAGATAGAAGACAGTTGAGATTCAGCCACGGCCAAGGATAGTTGAGACTTCGCATTGAAGTATTAGGCCAGAAGTCAAGTGACACTACAAGTGATAATAATTCTACGGTGTGTAAGAATGAATGTTCAATAAAGATTTGCTAAATCCGAGACCCACGTAAAGTTATTTATCGCATGACATACCCAACACGTGATAATATATTTATTCTCTAAGAGACCAAAATTTATGCATTTTTTGGGGTTAGGTAATTTTCTTTCGTTTTTATTTCTTTGGTCCTTTTGTTTTCTTGTCTTTAAGAGCAAAGCGATGAAAAATATGTCAAAATAAAAGCTAATATATCAGTGAAATTTAACAATTTCTTATATGTTAAATGAACAGCTTAAGGAATATAATATAAAAACTGGGGCCAAAACAAGTTAGAAGCCAAACTGTCACAGCGCTTTGGTCTACAGGCACATAGAAGAAATCGAGAGGCGTCATAAGCTTGCAGGAAATACAACATTAGACCGTATGTTACAATCAACACCTTCCATAGCATATCAACAGGAATAAGACGACAAGTGTTCTAGAAGCTACCAAGTAACAACCTACAAAGACAGAAGAGCCATTTTAGCAGTCTGTCATGCAGGCAATACATTAGACCTGTTTTCGGAAGGAACTTGATTCACATCTCAGGTAGAATTATCGGCTGTCCTGACTTGTGTATTTTGTTGCTTGCCTCAGTTTCTCCAAACGAACGCCAGGATAATACTCTGAAATAGTCCACGACAACATCCTTCCAAATCGTTTCATACTCACCATTCATCACTGCTTATGCACATGACATGATATGACGTCTTCAGTCGCATCAATAACGTTAAATAAACTTACTTACTTACTCTAGGGGCTGAGTTCTTCTTGAGGAGCGGCTAATCCTGCAGCTACTCACGAATTTCCCAGCGTTTTATGGAACCCGAAGGTTCATTACCGTGTTCATAAGAGCCCTCCACTGGTCCCTATCCTGAACCAAACCAAACCAATCCATACCATTCCATCCTATCTCTCTAAGATCCATTTTAATATTGTCCACCCAACTACGCCTTGGCTGAGTTCACCCCAGGGCCATAGTGTGGCTGGAACGATTAGGTCAATTGAAAAATCCAACGACCACATCGGAATTCGAACCCGCGACCTTCCGGCTTGTAGCATAGTGCCTCAACCAGTTACGCTACCGCGTGTCCTTAATAATATTAAATTAATATTGTCGCGTATTGGGCGTATGACGCGACAAATAACTTCACGATGTATTTGATGTAGCGAATTTTATTTCACATTCGCACTTACAATCACCCAAATTACAGATTTACGACTACTGCTATCTGCAGTATCACAAATAGTACACTCCAAATGCCAGAATATAACTGACTGGTTGCTGGCTAACTCGGAACAAACTCGGATGGTAGCTCGAGGACTCACTCGGAGGTAGCTCCAGGACTGACTGTGAATAGCCTTCGCTGCTCCTCATGTAGCCTCGATCGGACAATACAGAAAACGGCCACGTAATAAGCACCCTTGTTGCCTGGCGCTGTGTTGCTAGTAACGCTAGCGGTAGTAACCGCTGTTACCACCGTCGCCTCTCGCAATCATGTTTACCCGTGCTGCCCTTGGTGACGTCATCGCTGTTGACTCGCTTTGCATAGCGACCAGGATGCTAGGACTCGGCTAACTTCGGCTCACTTCGGCTTCGCTCGGCGCCGCTCGTGATGTCACCGTGGGGAGAGTTGCGGGGTGATTACTCGCCTATTACGCGAGCGCTACGTTACCGCTACGTGCAGCTGGGGAGGTAGGGGTCAACATGTCACAATATTATTAAAAGGAATCCAACGTTACCTGATGGTTTTATTCACGATTATTCCACCTAACTTTGTACGACTTTTGTTCTTACCTGCATCAGTTCGGCTTATGTGACTGCCCTGAATTTCTGTTATTATTATGCAAGACTACTTTGCTGTATTATAACAAGTGTAGAACTTCGCAGTCATGGGAGAATTGTACACAGTATATGGTTCATTATCCGAAGTGAAACGGAGAGTTTCATGGAGGCAGGCCTAGGCCCAAATTAGGGCTGTAGCGCCACAGAAAAAGAAATATGGTTCATTATACGTCAGGACAGGAATTGGATTTGTGGACATTAGGGAACTTTTTCAACAATATTAGTCCAATATACTGAGTGCTTTGAAGAAGGTTAATCATTCCTGTATTTTAAAATAAAGACACAGTTCCTAAAGCTTGTTATGCTTTCTTTTCAGGAACAAGGAAAGATCGTAATACTGCTGAAACAATTTTCGTAAGAAAATGCATTGCTTCTTTTTCAATATCGTTTGTATTCGTGTTTATGAATTTGTTCCGTAGAGTTTTGTAGACCCCTCGAAATGCCTTAAAAATAAACAGATGTCTCTGTATTAAATCTTGGTATTTGTGCTTGCATCAATACTCTTTTATTCTTTAAAATATAAGTCAGCTTGCAGAGGGTGGTTCTTGCCATATAGCTTGCGAACGTCTCTGCCTTGAAGAAGGAGAGCGACGTTCGTCCTATTTGAAGTTAAGCATCTACCAGAAAATACGGTGTTACACTGTAGGGTGCTGTATGTTCATATTTATCAGCGTGATAACTTCAAACCTCACTATTAATTAATTTATTCAACCTACTGAGAAATGATTCATTTACGGTTACAGGAATGGTAATACCGTTGTGTTTCTTTTCTGTAAAATGTCACATATTATTTTCATTTTTATTTTTATTTTAGACGAATTTAATTCCATGTGTTCCTTTAACTGTAACCTTAGAAGCGTCCTCATACAGAAGCATCCGCACTGTAATATAAATCCTCCCATTTTTGGAGCCAGTTCTTTCTTAGCTCCTGCTTTAAAAACTCCTATTTATGGAGAAAAATGTTTCTTATGTCTTGTTTCAAATATCCTATTTTTGGAGCCAGTTGTTTCTTAGGTCATGTTTTAAAAACTGCTATTTTTGGAGACAGAAATTTCACATTCACTGGATTTGCGTATAAGATCAACAAACAGTTAAACACCGAACACAAATAAAATTTGCCCAATATTATGGAATGTAGGGGGGCGTATAAGCCTCCATCCATCCAAATGTCCGTCCATCCTTATGTACACACATATGAACATGTCTTCAGACGAAGGGACGAAATTCAGTAAGGAGCCGAGTTATATGAAAATTGGCAAAATTGTGCTGAAAATGAAAAGGGAACAGCTAACAAATATTTCCAGCTGACCAGTGGAGCCGAAGGACGTTCTTATATTCTTGGGCAGAAAAGAAAACACAAACGGAAAGTTTTTCAAAAAAAATCAGCAGCTGTTGTTACTTACAGTAGCTATTTGAATTCTGGGACCTAGGTGTACTAAAGTACTTCCGGTTAATACACTGAATTTCTTGACTTGCCTCTTTTCGTGGCAGATTCTAAATTCGGAAATAAATTAAGCATGTATTCCGTAGTCCTTTTTATATTTGTCCACAAATTATTCTATAAGGAATCTCTATATTGAAGTCATTTATGAAGACTTGTTAAAATGAACTTTACAACCAGACTTCATTTCGTGGCGAATAAAGTACACCATAAAATTGGGCATGTTCACTTTACACACATGTGTATGATTCTACTGCCTTACAAAACACAATGCAAATATAAAACACGACACGATTCTGGCTCCGTAGCCACATTCTCATCAGTATGTAGAGCAGCATTACAGACGGCGTAACAAAACAACTGATTTAAAACTACATCTCACCATTACATTACAGAGTTGTAAAAACTTTATCTCATATAATAAAAAAATGTATGTGTTTGTTCTCATGTAACTTGCTTTGTGTTGTTCTTGTTTTGCGTTCGTGCATCGTGTACGTTTGTATCACTGTGCAAGTGTCGGTACTTTAAATGACACATTAACACACAATGAGAGCCTGAGATAATGCCTTGCCCGGAAATACTGATGTGCGCGCATTGAACCAGCATATGCTTCAAAACGGTGCCCTTCACTAATCGAGCAAATGGACAGAGGACGTAATAAAACCCTATGATTCACACACACACGCACATTCACACACAAACAGATCGAAACATACACACAATCAAAGACACCAGGAAACATAGCTGTTTGTTACAATTCCCATGGGCCTAAATCCTATGTGCGAATTTTCAGAAGTAGCCCTCCGGCTCCAACCATGTATTGTCTTCAGAATATGAGAGTAGGACTGAATAAACTCGTTTCGAATACATGTAAATAATCGGAATTTTACAGATAAATATTATTTTGTTATCCGCCGTCCGTTGCTCCGCAGCCGTCTCGGCTAGAGTAAGGTGTCACGTCCTTCATAACCAGCTGGGATGTCACTCTGATTCCCGCGTTCCTCCTGCGAATGCCGTATCCCCAGACTCGTAAGGAAATATCAGAAATTCCAGCTTAATTATTCAATATGGAACAGGATATTTCGAAATGATTTTTTTCTAGTAGCTTCTAAAGGATTCTGACAATTATGTATAATACACAGATATTTTTCCCCCATTTCTTTGCATTGGTGCTCATGCATTTGATTCTGTTGGTTTTGTTTGTAGCACAAATTTCTACCGCCTTTTCTATCCATGTTCCAAACATGTGAGTACTTTATCACAATTCTTAGGCGGCCCATACACGTAGTAATCTGGCTCGAGAGTACGGCTCGGCGAGGAGCCCGGCTCGGATTAATTTCATCACACAAGTATGAGCGTGGCGACACACACACAGACGAGTTTTGCTCATTAGAACCCGAGCCGAGTCGGACTCGCGAACCTGACTCGTACGTGTATGGGTCCCCTTGTTGTATATTTTCTTGTTATCTCTCGCCGAAGTAGCCTGGTCTCAAGTGATTAATTGGCTGTGTAAATCTGACAGGGGTTGTCCAGTGATTGAGATTAGTTCTTTTTAAGGGACCCAACTGTGCAGATGTCTTCCCCCACCTGAGGACGAAAACAGATCCAAATTTCCGAAACGTATTTTCTGTTTTCTAGAATACCGGACAGTGGATAAAGTCCAAAACCCAGTAATTCTGTGCATTTTTTGCTGTTTTCACAAACATCACTGACCTGAATATTTACTCAATACACAAACAAACCTCTTGTTGCAGAACAACTCACAAGCTAGATATTCATATATTATATTTAATCATCCTGTTACATTCCACACTTCTATTTGTATAATATAAACTCTGTCGTAAATGTAACATTTTATTGTAGTTCTTGCCCCCCTTCTTTTACACTACATGTTTCGGCCGCAACCGGCCATCATCAGGTGTATTTCACTGAGCAAACCTATTAAAGAAAAGCAGTGGCACGCACACAGGGAACCTGCACAAAATAACACGCGAGCTGTGCTGAAAGCAAGAGGTAGCCGCTGCAGCACATATAAGCATAGAGTAGGTATCTCTGTGATTTTTATTTTAAATCTGAATTTAAAATTTAAATATTAAAGCTAAATGAGAATTTAAAAATGTAAACCAATCAACGTGTGGATATTAATAAAGATTTTAAAGACAATTGACAAAATCAACAAGGGGAATTCTGGAATATCGGGTGCCGATTGACGGCAGAGCAATGAACAATTTTAAATATGGAGTTTAAATGTTAATATTGAGTGCAGTGTGACAGCTACGTGAAGTGAAATACACCTAATGATGGCCGGTTGCGGCCGAAACATGTAGTGTGAAGGAAGGGGGACAAGAACTGCAAGAAAGTGTTACATTTACAACGGAGTTTATATTATACATATACATATTCATATTAATTATACATCTCTAAATATAGAGCGTATTCAAAAACGAAAACGAACTCGAGCTGCAAAACTGAAAGCGGTTAAAGCCCGCCGTTGCTCTCTTATATTTACCTCAGTGCGTTACAATTAAGCAAAACATTAAATTGGACTATAAACTAAAAATAGTAATTGTATGAAGTCAGCCAACTAACTAACCATCCATAACTATTCATTAATTAACTGGCTAACTGAACGACTGACAATATGATTCACTAAGTACAGAATAACCGACTGAATGACTGTTTGATTCACTAACACACTGATTGTTTAACAGACTGACTGACTAAATAACTATATACTGCTTGGAGCAGAATCCGTTTTCAGAGCTTAATAGTTGCTCAGCTGCTCAAGATGTGCCCTACATTTTATGTAAATTGAAAGTTCAATGTCTCCCGAATTATAAGACATTAGACTACAAATACTGTCTAATGAAGACAAGATCAGAGGGAACTTTACATATTTATATCGTTTCAATGACAGCCATAAAACCGAGGTGGCGCCTGGCGTTACGGCGCCTTGCAGTGAGAGTGACAGGAGTTAAGTGCCTGGCGGCAGCCAGAAACCTGGAATGCGGGGGAAAGTTCCTAAAAGTTTCCATGTTTATATTATATCACGCTCAGACTGCTAGAAGACGGATTGTCATTGTCGAGCCCCGAGATTTTTAATCTTCAGAATTCTCCCTGAGAGCTCTAGAAGGAAATATAGTGCATAAGCAAGCTTCTCTAAGAAATCCACAATCTGTCCGTCCTCACTTCACAATTCTTAGAAAATGGAAAGTTGAGATACTGCAGTTCTGATGTTCTGAGAATAATTAGATTCTTATGCGTCTCGAATATTATTATTATGGGTCTTATGCAAATGAGTTTTACTTCTGTGAATTGGCTTAACTGGTTCGGTTACGACGTAATTTCGGAATTTATTGGGGAGATAGAGCCCATAATGTTACTATTAAATTATTTATTTAATCCTAAGATTAATGCATTCATCACAGCTAAATGTAAACTCAAAGTGTAAAGGAGAAGAGAGGGGAAAGCTACTATGAAGAAAGCAGTCTTCTTGGATGTGGAGCAGTGTAGACATTTTGTTAACCGACGTTTCGAAGGAACGTATCGCCTCCATCTTCAAAGTAGGAAGAAAGAAGGAAATCCGCAAGCGAAGAACCAGCGTGAGCAAGTGTTAATAGACTAAAGTATAGTAGACACATCCCAGAATACTGCTTTCTTTGTAGTCGTCGCCGTGAAAACCTCAAATTTTACGAAAGCTAATATGTTTGGTGTATTTACTTTTCCCAAGGAACTGTTTCTCTCATTGTGAGTTTTGAAGTTCTGACAGGGGAGACTATGAGGATTACCCTTCGGGATAAGACGCCGTGTAGTCTAAAAGTAATTTTACTGTCAATTCGGATGAAAATGCTGCCTCAGTCTTCAGGTTAGAAGAGATGAAACTGTGGTAGCACATTCTTTCGAATCGTCGACAAACTTCTATCAGACAACACGAAATAACATCCTAGATAACAGTAATTTTCCTTCGTCATCCGTCGAATTCGCAAAATAATATGAACTACAAAATATTTATTGTTACTTTCTCATACATTTACGTTATTTTCCGAAGATATTTAAATTTAATTAAGGCCAAATTAAACAGGACTGTATGCCATGAACTCATCACCTCCATTCCGAGATCCTAACGGACGAAATATACATGGAAATATCTCAATGTAAGAGGCTCCAATAGAGAAGGTAAGATTTGCTTAAGGGGAAAAGAAATTCATTCTCTCCTATGGAACTCGAAATTTCATTAAATTTCCTTAATGAACCCGCCACTGATGATATTCAATGGCGCATAATCACAGTCCATGACCTCACACATTACTTGATTTAGACTTATTTCAATATTATTCTTTGTTCTGCGCCTGTTTCTCCTGAATTATATTTTTTTTCAGGTTTTTCTATGAAAATCTCTTATGAATTTCTCAACTTTCGTAAGCGTGGAAACTAAATGCTATGTTATCTGTTCTTTGAGTTGATATAGACTTGGTACTTATTCTGAGAGAAAAACACAGATTCAGGTAACTTGACAACGAAGCGCTGACAAAGTTTCTGGAACGTGCGAAAGAAGAAGTAAAGTAAAATAGAAACTTAATGACGGACTTCCTAACTTATGCCTTTCAGTTAGTACTGTTGGAGCGATTAACTTAAGAATGAGTTTGGAAGGACAAGTATCATTCAGGGTAGAAAATTTACAGAGTTATATGTGGTAGACCTAAAGTGAAGGCACAGTGCGGGAAATACAGACGTACACTGGAGAACAACACCGATCTATTTATTAGAGAAACAGACTGTAGATATGAGAACTGGTGTTGTTGGTGAACTTTAATGAACACTTTTAATGGTTAATCAGCTGTTCATAAAAAGGTTGTAATAAGAATAATTATATATTCAGCAGTTTTGTTAAGTATTTGCTTCATGATAACACAGAAGAATAAGATTGCATACTATGGAGAAGAGAATGAATTTCCCCGTTGTATATTAGCGAAATCAGAATATTGCACTCAGTACCGCGGTACAGATTTTCGACATGTGTTTCTTTGCGAAATTCTTCCTTATGAAAGTTATATTTCTATGATACAGATCCTTAAACAATTATAAGTGAACCTATAAGCTTTTGCAAATACATTTATTATGAAATTTCATAAACAACATTCCAGGGGTTTTAGAGTTGAAAAATGAGGGGGGGAGCGAATTACGGCAAATAAGACACAATCTCCCCCACATTCACTCAGCATATACACATCGTGAATGGAAAGCCAATTATCTGATGATGATGAGTATCATGTGGGCAAGAATAAGATAAATAAAAACAAGTTTAATTCCATTTGGAAATAATTTCACTGAAGTGAAAGTTCTTTGTAATTTGGAAATGCTTACGTGTGATACTAAATTAACGTGGACTGTATTCATATCCTTAAATTATGCTGACAGAGCGTCAGTGAAACCCTTCGTACGTGCATGAAATAATTTTCATTACCGTGATAACGGAGTTTCTGTGGTTAAATATTCTCTGTAAACAAGCAATGAAACAGAACAAGGACATATTTAAAAGTACCAAACTTGGACTCCTATGACTTAGCTTATGTTGTTGAACAAGACTGCAAATGGTGTGCTTTGTAATGTAGGGAACAGAGTTATCATCTGCTATCTTTGGAGTTAATGAAAATTACTTAAAACTATGGAAAATGAAATGGAAATAGTAAAAATTTTTCATATTGAATTTCAACGCAATCTCAGGAAGTGTTATGAGATACATAGAAATGACATTCATCTTAGGCAAACTAGGCTTATCATGGTTTGAAAAGGTTGTCCTGTAGATTAGGTCATGAAGACGTGAGGGGGGAGTGTATGTATAGACCCACGTTTTCTTGACATCGGCACTAGTTGGAGGCCCCGGCACTTTACTCCAGGGGAAAGAACCCCAGGGCTGGTCTGAATAACATGGAAAAGTAAAAATTCTTGGCCCACCGGGACTCTAACTGCGACTCCTCAGTCGTCCAGCGAGTACCTACTCGCTATAGAGACTGCGCTATCCCGACTCCTTATCATGGGTTAATATAGATACAAATCAGATTTTGTCTTCAACCTATGACTGAAGTTCCCCATATCGAATTTTAATAGAATCTGCGAAAGAGTTGATGGGATATATGCTGAAGTCCGTTCGCAGTGTTAGATAAACCAGGCTTGATACAAATCAATAAAGCTGGAAGTCGGAAGTGATAAACAATTTTTGGTGAAAGACTCGAGTATCTAGTTGCAGCAAATCTGTTAACAATTTAAACCCTGACAACAGGTAATAAGCTGAAGGGGCACATACAAAGACAGACATGACCTTCATGTATGACTTTATAAAGTGAGAAATTCCTTTCGATAATAAAAGCAGAGATACAATCTAAAATGAAAGAGTTGTAAAAGCCAAGGTGTGGAAAGAGCATATTATCGCATGTTTGCTAAGCAATGTGACAAATTGTGTGGGTTCTCGGATTTGAACGAATATTTGTTGGACAGTCACTTTTACACTCGCAAATACAATTATTCCACTTATAACGCCCTTTCAATGTTACGACACTCTTACCCTGCTGTTCTCGGTGAAGTGTCTTCTGCTGTAGTCGGGTGAGAATTTTCTGTTCTCTTGCTGAATACCAACTCTACTCTTCTAAGGTCAAATACAAACTGAACTAGTCTCTTGTCGCAGTTGGACTCTTACAACTTGCACTCGGACTCAATAGAGATTAATCTGGCCCGGTTCTACGCAAAAGCTGCTTCCAACAATTCGTGTTGCTACCGCTCTAAAGCCTTTTAGTTTCTGATGTTGGTTGGGGGTTCCGGTAGGCAATGAAATTCTTCCTCGGGGTCGTTATACGGGTCTTGGATTATGAGAGAAAGGGTAATAATATTACACCTACACACATTACAATTGCTCACTGGTTTAATATATTATATGCAGAAACACGTCTATCCGTAGGAATGACCGAACCAGAACTCCTTCTNATATATTTGCTTCACTTAACAACTGACACTATGGCGCCACTATTACGTGCCGCAGGGATATAAGTGTCAGTTGTTTATACTCCGCTTACACCAAGTCTTGCTCTTAATATTCCAATTTAAGCACAAGCTTAAATTGGACGACTTCAGTGTGTAACAGTGGAAACTCTACTGTTAGATTGCTAGCCGTTGTATAGCAATGGATGTGTTCCGATTCCTATCCGCTGCCATGGGAACGACGGTCGTTGCCTAGGAAATCAATCGCGATCTCCCCGATCATTCCGGCCCTCTGGCGGCACGCTACAGTATATAAATCCGGAAACATTAGCCTCAGGATGCTATGCATATTGTCAGATCACGAAGTAGTAAAAGTAAATATAATATAATCAGCAAATATTTCGGTAATAAGTTGCGGCTAATTAATGTAATTGTTATTTTATTAATTTGGGTAACGCTTTGATCGTTCTTTAAAAATTGTGAAGCACATTTCCAAAAATTCTCAGGTTTTATGGTAGTATTAGTACGTTTATCGTATTTTGGAACAGCTGACGTCTATTGTCCATGGCCGCCCAAAATCTTGATACTGGATTATCTAGTCCACCACTCAATCGCTCTGCGCCACTGCATTATTCCCTTCTTGGGTTCTGTCTCTCTCCCTCTCCGCCAGCATTAAACCTACTTCTCGTCTCACAGAACCTACCGATTCTCCTAACATATGGACGCCGTACACCGCTTCTGCTTAACAGTAAGACTCCACTCAGAGTCGGGTGCTCCCCTCAGACTGCTCTTAACTTCGCAGCCACAGTTTTAAGCCAGTTAGAACTTCGAGAACATTCGGGGCATAACGTGAACGGGTGATTCTCTGCTCTTCTGGAAGGAATGTGAGCAAGAAAGGGGAACAGGGATTATGGAAGCTTCAACAGTGGGGCGCGCGCCGCCGTCCCCTCCCCCCGCTCCTCGTTCAGTCACCCGAGAGTATACAGTATAGTAATAATAATAATAAATTTGTTGTTAATTTACGTGCTTACTGAAAATCCCGAAGGCTAGTTACAATGCGAACACGAGCAACGAAGGAAACAACATAAACACATGCACAGAAACAAAAGAAAAACACGCCAACTTGTATCATTTAAACAATATCAGAAATTAAATTGCTGCAATGATACCTACCATTATACAGTGGTAGAAAATAATATATATATTATAACAGATTTGCTCCAAGCATTGCTAGGCAACAGTTCATTAAACAAGTTCCAAAGCGCAACAGTGAAAACTATGTCTCGGGGGACAAATGTCATAGCTCGTTGCTAGGCAGCAGCCAGTGCGCCAATGTACTGGCGAGATAGCAACCACATGACTTGGATTTTCTGTGTGGTCCGTGCGGATACTATATAACGAGGATCTGTTGTAGCTTAGATTAGTGCAGTGCAGTTGAGAATACAAGGAAGAGAATGGAGCATGTCCTTAGTGAATTGTGAAGATTAGTTGAGTACAGAATAGGGTAGAGGTGTACAGAATGATTGCAGGTGTAATAACGAGAAAACTTCATAGTGATTTGAAGTGCTACTTTCTGTGTTGAAATCCGTTGCCATGAGACGACTAGCGATGACGGAGAATCCTATTGCGTGTGCAACGGGGAACTGAAAGTGTGTAGAATAGCGAGAGCGTTATAATTGACTGTGATTACGATAACTTGTAACCGACGTACCAATAAATGTAATCGTCCTACCTAGAACCCTTTATTTTCGTCACGCGTACCCCCATAATGTGACAAAATATTTATATTAATTGCAAGCAGTATTTTATTAAAGTACCATTACAAGACATTATTAAGAGAGAGAGAGAGAGTCCAGTTTTCCAAGACAATCAGCTTTTAAAAGAACACAGATTTTAAAATCAATATAAAATGAAGAAGAAACTATAAATAAAGCTGATACCTCGTCTACGTAATGTGCAATTTTTAGTACCCTGACATATGCATAAATATAATAGACATCTGGAAAGATACTATTAAAACCAATGGCTGTGAATATCTTGTGGATGCATTCTAGTTTAACTTTTACATCAGTAGAATTAATAAAATTCCAAACACCAGAGGTAGTTAAAATGAGTATGGAAATGAAGTTTAGAATCTAAAACACTCAAAACACTTTAATGTAGTCTACACGGATTATAATACTAGCAGTAACAGAAACATGAACCGACGGTAGCTCCATCGGTAGAGCGGCGGGCTACTGGCTTGACGGTTGGGGTTGGATTCCCCACCGAGGCAGGGACTTTTGTCTTCTCCGCAGCCTTCCAGACCGGCTCTGACGCCCATCAAGCCGCCTACCCAGTAGGTACCGAAGGCTCTTTCCCCGGGGGTAAAGCGATCGGGGAGTAAAGCTGCCCGCTCGCCTGAATCTAGTGCAGAGATCAGGGAGGGTGGATACATAACTAAACTCCCCCAGATGTCTTGATGGCATGATGCTTATTTAATTAAGCACAAGGGGAAATTTACCTTTAACTTTCCTTTTACAATAGCAACAGCAGAGTGACGAAATTATAAGAAACTCGGGTATTTCATGGCACAAGTCGTTGTAAGACCGAAAATCCAATGAAAACATTTTTACAGAAAAAAGTTAATATGACAAGTAGGGACAGGATACAACCAGACCTCCAAGCCCTAAGCTTCCTCATGTGCATGAGCTTATTTAAGTAATTACAATGCGATTAGAACAATTAATATATCTGCTAGCTCTATTTCAACATATTTCCTTAGGTTCATAGAATGGGCCGAATATAGGACTGAAAGAACTGGTAGAATAATGCATTTTTATCAGGGGCGGCCCGTGTATAGGCACTGCGGAACTGCGGCACCCCCAATTTCCGCTTGATATTATCGATAACATTTATATAATGAGTCCTTTTTTCTTTAATTCTTTCTTTATACTTGTACAATACAATATATAAACCTTAAGCTTAATGTCGGTAGCCAAATCTTTATATGGAACTGTGCGCTTCTGGAGCAGCACCCCCACTAATTTTAGCTACGAGCCGCCACTGATTTTTATGACTCGATATCATATTCACCGTCCTACAGAAGCTGCAAGACATGACGGCGTGAGCATCGTGGAATTATTACATGTCTGTATTAAAAAAAAACATTTCAGGTAACGATCTTACAGTAAGTTTGATGGAAATAGGGTGTTCGAATTTCTCTTTGCGTTAGATTCAAGGCTCAGTCCTTTCATCATTAAAGGTAACATCCTCTTTATTTAAATCTTCTCACAAAATGTACCGAATAGATGCTTCAGTAAAATTTGAAGAATGTAAGATGCTTTATAATCGTTCAACAGGTAACGTGTGTTTACGGAAAGAGAGACTTTTCATTGTAGTTTTGTGTACAAAGAAGATTCCGTTTGCAGATAAGCTACCGCAGGTGAAACATCATGGAACATAGGGAGACACGAACCGTACCGTCATAACAAGGTTCACATAGCTATTTGGCAAAGGCATTGAAGAAGAAGGAAAGTGTTAACATTTCTATCTCCTGGGATATAACGTCATGCAGCCCTCTGAAAGTCAACCGACGTTTCGGAGGAATATATCGACTCCATCTTGAGGGCGGAGGAATAACCCAAGCAAGAAACTAGAGTGAAGCAGATAGCAAGCACTTGAATTTCAACGGACTACACGATGTTATATCTCAGAAGATAAATCTCTTCATAGCCACCGTTCAGAAAACCTCAAATCCTGCATGGAAAATAAGAATTGTTCTGATGACGAAGAACAAGCAATGAAAGAATCAGGCGGTGCCATTGAATGTTCGGAGAAATTGGGGTACTGGAAATTAAGAAGAGGGAGAGAATTTCAATTGTGACAGAACTCTCATATAAAAGGTAAATTTGTCCCTGTGCTTAACTATTTAAGCACTACACCATGAAGGCGTATGGGGGATGAGATGTACAGATGCATGTTTTCTTGACCTCAGCACTAGTTGGATGTGAGTGGTCAGCTTCACGCCCCGGTCGCTTTACCCCCTGACAAAGAGCCCCCCCCCCGTACCCTTTGGAAAGGAGGGTGGGTAGGTCCCAGAAACGGTCTGGACGATGTTGATTTTTTTATTGACTGCGTATTTACAATCTGCTCTCTTATTTGTGGAGCATTAAGTAAATTTGTGGGTGAGTGGCATGAGTGGAGCATTCATCCTCCGGTGAATCCCCTATTGGTCTTGTAGATGGATAATATTGGTTTCCGTGTCTTCAGCGGGTTCGGGGAGGTCAGTTGGCCATTGTCGTTTTAGTCTCCTTGGCACCTTTGGCGGAGTATTCAGGGCCGCTATGAGTTTGTTGCTATGTCCATCTACTCGTGCGCTGTATAGTCTCGACAGTCTGCGAATCTCGTCACTGACGAAAGGAGTTTGGAGGTCGTTGTGAAGAGATAAGTCGGACACATACCAGGCTGCATCTGCGACTGCTCGTAGGATTTTTGACTGTATTCTCTGTATGATTTTTGTATGTGACGGTTTAGCACAACCCCACAGCTGGATCCCGTAGGTCCATATTGGAAGGACGATGTGGATAAGAGAAAATTCTTGACCTTACCGGGAATCGAACTGCGACCCTTGGCCGTCCAGCCCGTAGCCAGCCGCTCTCCCTGCTCCACTCTCATGTGAATACTCTTACAAATACTGCCTTCTTTGTGGGACTAATCTTGCTGTGTTCCGGAGAGTTATCGAGTTCTGAACTTGGAAACTGGCTATCATAACTAAGAGTTTTCGGAAAATTCTGGCACAGTACTCTGAAAATGACCTTGTATGCCTAATTTCAAATCCTTGCCTTGATGATAATCTTGCTACTTCTGTAGATTTACGCTCTCTACTCTCTAACAAAGTCGGTAGATAAGCTGAGGCCCTATAATATACTAATATGTTGACACTGCTGCCGAATGACAAGACCGTAGATTTGTATTCCAAGGTAGTGATCTCGAATATCGGCCAGTTTCCTAAAACGTGCCTGGTACAGCATTATGTATGCCGCCTTCCGAACATCCTCTCCTCGCTATTCATGATTATCTAGCCAGTTGATTCGACTCCTATATTACTGCAATGGCGAGAGATCTATTTGAAAATAGCAATCAACAGAAAATAAAAAAATCCTGTGATAATAGATCTGCAGCTTTTTCTTTTGCTGGTACACGGCTTCCGCTCTTCCTACATCCAACATATCCGTGGGTTTTCTCAGACATTCCAGACTAAAGCCAGTATCGCTTCTTAAATTATGTCCACTCCCTGACAAATCCTCAATTCTTGCAGCATTCAGGTCAGTTTTCATAATTCATTGGTCGCTGCATGAGCTTTTCAATCACAATAGCGTCATTAAATAAAGCGAGAATTTTTCCACAAGTAATAACGTGAACCTCGGAGCCGGGATCGCGCAGTCGGTATAACTACTGGCGGTGACCTGGACGACCGAGGGGTCGGATTTCGAGTTGCAGTTGGGTCAAGAATCTTATATTTCCACGTCTTCCAGACCGGCCCTGGGATCCACCCAACCTCCTATCCAATGGGTACTGCATGCTCCTTCCCTGACTACTCAACTTCAGCTAGTGCCGAGGCCAAGAAAATATGAATCCATACATCCACTCCCACATATGCCTTCACGACGTGGTGCTTAATTAGTGAAGCACAGGAATAATTATTTTTGATAATAACATGAACCGCAGGACGTGTGAGGCGTCCGATCAATACGGCATATCGATTGTGCGCAGTGCTGCAGAGATCAGTGGCAGAACATGCCCAGTGTCACTTTAACAACTCGAGTTAAGCTGCTTTCACTTTCTGTTCTCCTTAACCTCCCACTCGTACCTCCTTCTCCTTGCAGATGTTCAAATTGTAACTTAATGAAAGTTTCCGGTAATATTTTTGAGTCCATTTGTCTTGGGAGAATATTTTCTGGCTACACGATGCTCAAAGTGAATGAAATTACGTAATTTTATTGCAGTCAAATGTTGATCGGTTTATTTGCTTTGAAAGTTAAGTTTCGTACTTTTTGATATCCCGTAATTCTTTTTTATCCTTGGGGGCAAATCCCAGTCTACGTCGAATTCTGACACCTGAACCTACCATAAAATATCAGTCTCCAAATTATCTCTCTCGACATAAAACAAAAGAAAATTTTCGGTTTACAGCTAGGTAAGTAACAAAATGGCTCTTATGGCCAATCTTCAAGACTCTCTTCACACAAGTGTTGAACAGACAAAAAATATCTCAGCATAGGCCTACTAATGCCGGTCACGGTACCCGAGCGGTCGAAGGCATGCACTGTCTTCGCTCGCTCGGAAGCCTGAATCGTGGGTTCGAATACAATTCAGAGCATGGATGTTTAGTGTTTGTGTGTGTCTGTGCGTGCGCATCTTTCTGTGTTTATATACAGGTAGACGCCTTGCGAATAGCTGATCAACCGCCCAAGGAGTCCTACCGAATGTCTAAAATCTAGTAAACCGAAATGAAACTGAGAGTTTCATGGAGGTAGACCAAGGTACAAATTGGGGCTGTAGCGCCAAAGGAAAAAAATAAGCTTATTAATTCGTTCTTCATGGATTTAAAGTATTCTTATACTATCGCATTTTATAAGCACAAAAATTTTATTTGTAATGAAGTTTTCTTCCATTCCATTTTCACAACTTAATTGGAGCTACGTGCTCTCAGCAGTATGTCTAACACATTCGAAGCCTCTGATTTTTACAGAATGTAAAGTTGCTGTGACTTCCTATGCAGAGTTCTTTGAGCAGATAATATTTGATCAGATAGAAGCAGAAAGTTAACGATTTTCTATGTCATCCCAATGTTCACTGCCGTGTCCGCAAGAGTCCGCCATTTGATCTTATTCTGAATCAGCTGAGTTCATCTCATATTTTCATATCTTACTTATAGAAGTTCGGTTTTAAAATCATTAAATCAAATTGAATCAACGTAGGTCGCATAAACTGTATTAAACTTTTGACCAAAGGCATACTTACTTCTAATGGTGCACTATATACGTTGTGTCTGATATTTTCAATTGAAATATACGCAACCGTATATCTACAATTTGGTATTTTTTTTAATCTAACATTTTGACCGCCAAATAGAATTGAAATGCTCGATAAAGTACTGATCCTAGTCCCACCCTGTACACCAAAAACCCTACATGGAGTGTTCAGAAATTGTCGCACAACCTACTCAGCTATATTGACATAGTTAAATACACCAACCCATAAATCATGGAATACTCAAAGAGGTAACACTGCCAAGCTACCACACAGAAGGGTGGTTGAACGCTTAGATTTGAGTACGTCTCCCTCTGACCGGTACCACTTACGGCACGGCGTTCCAGTACAGCTAAAGTTGTTTATAAAGGAATTCCAAGGGAGCTTAGTGTCTCAGTCTCTTTTATTTTGTTGCGTAAGGAACGATAGGTTTGTGATATCAACATATCCTCATGTATGTTCTCTGTTAGGCTTATAATAACTTTTGAAACGATCGGAAGCCTCTCGTTAAACTTCGTGCTGTCATTATGTACCTGCCCTGTCAGTAGATGCCACTCAGTGTTTCTATTTCCTGATTTTCTACGATACTAACACAGCAGTCCTGCGAACGTCTGGAGTACAGCCAGTGTATAGAGAACTTCGAACAGATAATCGGAGAGGAAGAAATGGTGTCTATGAGGAATTCTTCTGCGGGTTATTTCTTACTTATGGAGCTGAGCCCTTCTTAAGGAGAAGCCAAATCCGCAGCTACTCAAGAATTTCCCAGCATTCTATGGAACCCGAAGGTTAATTACCGTGTTCACAAGAGCCCTCCACTGGTCGCTATCCTGAGCGAGATCAGTCCAATCCATACCATCCCATCCTATATTTATAAGATCTCATTTTAATATTGTCCACTCACCTACGCCTTGGTCTTCCTGGTGGTCTTTCCTTCTGCCTTTCCCACCAATATCTTATACGCATTCCTCATCTCCCCAATTCGTACTACATGACCTGCTCACCTCATCCTCCTTGTCTTGGTCATTCTAATTTTACTTGGAGAAGAGTACAAGTTGTGAAGTACACCTTAAGAACGCTCATAAATTTTCTTTGAAATGTTCTTTATATATCAGCAATAACAAAACACGACACTGAAGTTCAGATCGGGGGAGGGGTGTTGCCAAATTTTTTACCCACCCGGTCTCCTCTCCGTAGCCATGATGATCGCTTATTTCGTTAGAGATAGGTTTCGGAGGCAGAAAATCCTGCGGCTGAGTCGTGTACGGGGGTGTGATAAAGAGGACCGCACCGCGTACCTTAGATATACAGAAGGGTCATATGAATAACAAGTGGGCTGACTTGCCAAGGTTGAAAGAGGTCAGAGAGCTAGATACTAATGTCTAACAAACCTCCAGCTGCTTTCCCGATAACTCGCTAAGCCTCGTGAAAATATTATTAAACTACATAAATATTTTATTTGTACATCAAAGTGTTGTTGCAGTCCTGTGACGATGAGAGTCTCTTTCGACTTTGCCGTCGGTTCCGAAATGAGCTGCTTGCAGCGCCCTCAGCTGTAAATATGCCATGAAAAATTATCAAATCCGGAAATCCTTCGGCGTCACTATATAGCTATTATTGCATAGTTTGTAACCATCTACCGCTTCTTAAATTACAACTAATTTTACATTACTATAGTATCAACACCATGGACAACCACTGTAACAATTTGAATCCATGAAAATAGCAAAAAACCCGACAAGAAGTAACTAAATTTAAGACGAGTAACTTATACCATTCAGAAGAGTGACTGCAGAACAGCTCGTTACCAGATGATTGACTGACTCACTCACTCACTCACTCACTTACTCCCTCATTCTCTCTTTCCTTACCATTCAGAACGGGTTATATGAAGGAATTTAGGCGTCCAAGATTTTGATAGCATTTCTTCCTTCATTTTAGAAATTCATTTTTAATATTGTTTGGCCTACATTCTTGCAGGTGAAAACACTTACGCACCATAAGCCCCATTATTTACGCATTCACAGCCAAAACCACAGGCCACTTCTTATTGATAAATGAGTGTATCTAAAGTGCACTGACACTGAATGGTACATATCTACTTTCCTCCCATCCAAGGTATTATATTCTGTGCACTAATTTAATTAAAAAAATATTTTAATATATTTATTACTTCTGTATTATCGGGACCTGATGTCGTCTCAAATAATAAATATTTCCGGTTAATCTAGGTGCCGTTTTATACAAGTTCTATAGCATAGTTTATTTTCATATGAATGAAGAACATATTTTCGCCAATTTTTCAACCTTTGCCCTTAAAATTTAGAATCATAGCGTTGTATTTGAAACGTCGTCATCCAGCCAAGAGATACTCGGTGCAACATATGCAGAATGTACAGTACAACTTCATGGTGCCTGCCCAGTCGCCAGTATATTAGGTCTTGCAGTTCTGAGGCAGACTTTACTCGTGCCCCTGTAAATTGTCCAGAGGATATTAACAGTGGTTTATAACTCGTAATATAGATTCCACAGTTTAATTTACTAGTATTACTGCCGGCTGTGCGACTATGGTTAATAGAGCTATATCTTATTCGACTAAGTTGGAGAACATTTTAGGTCAGGGAAAAGGTAAAACTATCCCTGTAATAGGCCGTGGAGACCCATAGGATTGTGAGACTTCGAGGCTCTCATACTCGTATTTTCTAGACAATCTGCTCACAGATGGCGCTGAGATTGTCAGCCTTACGCGCCGGCCGATCTTTACCCTAACAAGATTGCTGGTACTCATTTCCGTTAGACATTGAGTCGACCCCAGGGCCATAGTGAGGCTGGAAGGATTAGGTACATTGAAAAATCCAATGAACTCACCGGAAATCGAACACGAGACTATAACAGTCCCTTTCACTGCTGGGCCTCAGGCTGTCTTTGCCAAGCGCTATTGACTACTTAATGTAACTGGCCCATCTCTGTTATGACGATTGTCATATCTCACTGCTGCTACCTCCAGATCTCTTCTTGCTAACACTCCGGCCACTTTCCGCAAGCTACTTCTGAAAAGGTTAGGTTAATTTGGGCGCTAGTAAGCGTACTTCAGCAGCTTGCAACTGAGACCATATCCAGGCTGGTGAGTATTGAGCTCCGTCCGGTTTCTCAGGTAGAGATGGACCCCGTCTTAAGGCATATCGGCCCTCACTCCGGCAGGCTGAGAAGAAGGTGATGCTCACAATTTTGGTGAACACTTTAGCTTCACCAGGACATTTAATTATTATTTATTGCACTTGTAATACAAATTGCATAGCTTAGAATCTTGCTTAATTTATCCCTCCTGGGCCTTATATTAATTTGGAATCGTCAATTTTTATAATTAACTTTGCTTTTTCTAAGAGTCCTGTAAGCTTAACAATGTTTTAGTAAATTGGTGACGCCCAGATACCGTTTCGGGTCCGTACCACTCAGACTCTCCCATTCTTGGGGATTAGGCTCTCCGAAGTAGCAAACTCTCTGAGCCCAAACTTCCAAAGGAAGCTCCTCCTTGAAACATGCCTTATTGGTCCAGTTTAAATTGTAGGAATTCTCCATAAATTTACATTTGTCAATGAAAATGACTCTAGTCCCTAATTACGTAACTGCCCTTTTGGCAGTTTCATGATAAATTCCTCCTTGTAGCGTTGGTGTTTGGGCCCCCCTACCGCTTGAGTGATAGCTAGCAATAACTGTCAACCCTCCTATTCTCAAAGGAATACTGCTCTTGTTCGACAGCACAATTCAGGAAGTGTACGTGATACGTCCTGTCCACCCATCAAGGATGAGCCCATGTCGCTCCTGGATGTAGCGTAGCGAATGCTACATCCTGTCCATTTCTAAACTCAAAATTTGGGACTAAGTGCTAATTTATCTTATGTATAACTTATACGTAATCATTCTTAATTAAGCTAATTTACAATATCTTAACTCTAATTAACGGTTACAAGACCGTCTGGCTTGTATCATAGTGCCTCAACCAACTACGCTATACGTTCTCCCACTTTAGGTTAGTAAGTATGCAAATATTATTTAATTATAAACAAAAAGAAATTGACGCAGTCTCGAGAAATACGACGGTATATCGTTTTGTGAGATATTGCTCGAACATTGTATATGAAGTTTCAATTGTTTCTGCTTAGCCACACACTGTCCCCGAACTCCACGAATCTGTGTTGCCACATCCACACTTCTCTTTCGCCATTTTGCAAAATGTATGAGATGGTGTAACGCGCTGAGAAGGTGGAGTTTTCTTTCCAGGCCACTTCCGTTTTATGCCGCAAGGTTCTCATGAATAACCCGACTCGTCAGCGGCTGTTGTTTTCACAGCAGGAACGGCACTGCCGTTTACGCCTGAATTGTTGCCCCTGCGAAGTAGACTACATACTATACGTTTACAGCTATTCTCGACGCTTTTCTGCAGATTGAGACAAATAATGATACTGTCCTTGAGATCGTTTTTTTTTTCTCAAAGTGGAAGAAAATAAAATAAAATTTGTGAAATGTACACAATGCATTTAAATTAGCCATAGACCATCGATACGGAATGTAGGACATTTGTTCTATTAAGGCAAGGAGAAAGAGAGAAGCAGAAACGGAAATAAATGTGAAGAAGGGAGGAAAAAGGGAAGGAAATATGGGATAGAGAGAGATAAGGGTAGCTAGAACGAGGGAAAGAAGTAAACAGCGAAAACAAAAAAAATGGAAGAGGAATTTATCTTGAATATGATGGTCTATTAAATTCTTTTTATTTTGCACGTACTTGTTTAAGCAGACTTTTCCATTATCGGGAGTCACGTTCAATAATAATGCTCAACGGAAATCGAGCTCACTAAGCTCAGATTACGTTCATATTTCCTGCTTATCTTAATTCAAATACCATCAGTTTTGACACCTTAAATGTAATCATTAAATTATTCAATTCAGCATGCAGAACCGGACATGATTTTGTCAATGTTGCATATTCTCAAGTATGGGTTCTACAGACATCAATTGAATTATTAGTTATTCTTAAATAAAACTTTTAAACTTATTCATACACATTCATAAATGCATTCATTGAGATAAACATGTGCCGGCTCCTTACTTCCAATGTGTTCAGCGCCCTTTCTTAATTCATTACTATCTCTATCCCTTATTATTGTCACGTGTACCGGTGACTAAGACGCGGGTTTGGGTTGGTAATTGTCGTAACTACAATTAATTATTACACTACTGCTCCTTTACAAAGTGTACAAACACTCCAAACACTATCTGCACTATTTTTCACGGGTTCATAACACGGGAGCTATAACAGTCTCACCGAATCACACACTCCAAACATTACACATAAAGTCTTCCAGTCACACGTTAAGTTTTCACAGGCCGACCTCTCGTTCTTAAGAAATCCCGTGGTTATCTCCTTCCTTGCTCGCTTGTTCGCGTGCTTCTGCCGCTATTATTCACCCGTAACTGCCCTGAACTAACTTTGCATCTGAATTCACTTCCCTTATAAGCTCTCTGCATAGACCACGCACAGAAAACACACTTCTATTGCTGTATAACATAGAGCACACAGAGCACAAGTCACGTGACATTTATCCCGTCAGTCCTTTGGCGCGCTGACTGTCGCCTAGCAACAGTTGTCCTATTGTTGCGTAATGGACCGTGTTTCCAGAGTTATTGCCTGTCAATGCTTTTATGAAATCCATTACAATATTTATTCCTTTCCTTCTATGTATTTCTCATTTTATTTATATTTCATTCTGTCTCATTTTAAATTTTTCTCTAATTTTTCTTTGTTAATGATAAAAATGTTTCTATAACAATTAATTTATTATGCAGCTAAGAAGATCGTCCATCTTTAAGCTCCCGATCCGTAATGAAAATGGCAAGAAAACGCGGCAAAATATTCTCCTCTCGACCTTGTTTCAGGGCAAACTGCCAGAGATTTTCGCAGTCCCATGCGTATTTTACTCTGCAGATCGTCAGTCACATGCTATTTTCAGTAAATGACAGAATATTATTTTATTTGTAAGATAAGTTAAATTTCTCTGCGAGGTTCTTAGTAATAAGTCAGCCCTCTGCGAATACAATTTCATTCAATCTGACTATACTTGTTTGTACTATCTGCCATATAAATTTAAGGAGAAGGCTTTGTAAGCGACTTGTGTGTGTTGCTTGGATGACCTTATTTAAACATGTTCTATTAAAACATTGGGCAGAAAGTAGCATGACAATGATAAGATGTCATTGTCTAGCGGGAAAACAAGAGCGCGCTTGAAGTACCAGGCGCTTTATAGCCCAAACCTAACAATTGATCCTGTTAGCTCGTAACGAATAGACGTACTTCACCCCTTCACAGTTTAGCAAAAAGTAGGAAAGGGAATGCGAGGAGGAGAGAAAAAATAAGTGTTGCCATTACTTTGGCCTTCCTGCAGCACGCAAACAAAGCGGCGGTCATGATCAAGACATGATCGCCATTTGTTCTGAACTCTCTTCCCTCCTACACTGTTTACCACTAACCTCAAAGACACGAAAAGAAAAGAACATGAAAAATGAAATAGTTTAAACAGTACCGTAGTAGGTTCTTGGAATATTTAACCGAGAAAGAACCAGCCCGTTGTAGTGAAAACTCTTGTCCGACATTCTGAGAGTGTTTTTGAAACAAACTGCACATATTCAGATAAATGTTTTTCAGAGCTATGAATGATTAGGTAGGCAGTTTATTTTTTTTTATTCCTCTGCGTTCCCACTTTGGAGCATAGGGCCGATTTCTCAGTTTCGTTATCAGTTTTACAGACGGTAGGACTCCTCGGACTGGTGATCAGCTCGCCCCAAGGCCTCTACCTAAACACAGGACAATATAAACACAGAATAAACGCATACACACACCAAATATCCATGCCTTGTGTGGAATTCTAACCCAAGATCCCGGCTTCTGAGCGAGCGAAGACGGCTCGGCTACTGTGACCGGCAGACATTTCATTCTTATCCATTTATTCCTCTCAGTATCCATAAAAAGGGGAAAGAGCACGAAGTTCTGGGAAGAACTAATCGGGTCATGTCGAATAAATGTCTGCTGGTCTCGCCAGCACAGTCAAAGTTGATTTCGGCTGCCGTCGGAATTCATGGCCATATTTTCGTTCTTCCGAATACTTTACATACTTCCCAGTACTTTACGTACTTCGAAATAGGGCTTTCTCTTTGAGGAAGGAAGGGGTCGGAATACAACTGGTCATTCCCCTTCTACGGTGAGTGACTCGAGTGAGCACTAACAAACTATGGCGTCTCCTCCACACACACACACACACACACACTCCCTCACTCATACAGACACACAACGTCACTCAACTTGTTTACTCGCTGAATCCAAAGATCTTATCTCCTAATTCCCTTTCACTGCACATTGAGTATTTGTTACAACACGTATCGCGTAGAAAACAAAGCGTCCTTCAGTCCTATTCATGCATATCTAACCACTGCCGCGGAAACGTGTCTAGCGAGCCATTGCTTAGCAACAGCAGTCTCATCTGACTCCACTATATCTGCTTTTATGCGTTCCAGGAGAGGAACAGAAAGATGATCTCGTAAGCCTCCTTTCATTTTTTCAGAATCAGGAAGACAGGCTTATACAAATTAAACAGAGCAGATTCCTTATTTATATTCTAGTAGTATATTTTGTGGTCAAAAATTTGCCCACGTTTATGGAGGTTCTTTATTGCATTAGGGGCCTGTCACTGGACTCGTCCTGAGCCATTTCAATTAATTTAATCCCCACATCGTCTACTAATTCAAGACCAATTTCAATATCACCTTTCCAACAACTCCAGCGTTTTCCATGTGGTCGCGTCCCTTCGAGGATTATCAACTATAATAGTAAATATAGTATTTCTCTTCCCCCCGATGTATTTTACTGCGTGTAAATGAATGAAAGAATAGGGGGACTGCAAGTAGAAATAGTTGGTCTAATAGTAACACTATAAACTTCATGATCATCATGATTTTTCCTTGTCCCCTCAGTAAATGTTGGGATAGTATTTCGATTGGGACATAAAGAATTATGTATAAACTTTTATTAAAAAATGGGAAGATTAAGACGATGTAATTTTAAGTTAATAAGCACACCGAATTTTATCTGAATTCAGAAAATAATATTGGCGGTTACTTCACTACAGAGAGACATACATGAAAGAGCAAAAGGCAATAAACTGAAGTTACGAGTGCGAAACTAGCAGAATCTGTATTGTATGAATTGTTATTGCTCCATTACAGACTGTAATAACCTAATTAAATATATGAACATTATAACAGTTAGAGTGGAGAGGTTGTGACAATTATTATGAACAATTTGGATTTCCAATACACAGAGTAATCCAGAGTTCATTAAAATTATGCCAATGCATCTTTCCGTAATGGATCCATAATTACACGTACATAGACTAATCCGTGATAGTTTCTTCTATGGAAAACTGATAGTTACTCACCTGGTCAAAAAATCCTCTACTTTTATGGAACCTGAAGATTGAAAAACTTTTTCATCAAAGGCTATTATTATAACCTAACTTCAGCTAGCTGGATGATTAAGAGCACAACTATATTAATCATTTTCTTTTCTCGCCGTGTTAGAATTCTAAATTATGTCCAAGCTTAGAAATGAGTAATCCAAATGCGGCAGCTTGTTAGCGGTAAGATGTTGAAATATTAATATCCTTTCATTGTCTTTGTTCTCCTGGACTATAACACGCAACGGTTTTCAATCTCCTTAGAGCATGAAAATATTACTTTAAGTACCAAATAAAATGCAAAATTCCTTGCATTTTTATCCTTGGCTGTTATGCCTCCCGGCTGCTCAGAACACGCTGCTGTGTTTGAGATATTTGCGAACCCTCACGACAGTAAAATATTAGCTCTGTAAAAGAAAGTGCAAGTCCTGCTTCTACAAGTTGGCTGGGATTCAAATTAATGGTCTCTCGCTGCAAGTGTCAGAACAATGGGAGCTAATTTATATTGAGCTGGTGACTTTGCAGCCTTGTTACGAAAAGCTACTGGTAAATATGAATACTCAGATAAAAGCCAAATAAAATCCAAAAGGGACTACATGGTAATTATAAAAAGAAGATTCATGGCTCACGTTGTAGTTTAAATAAAGGTGGTTTTCTAAATGAAAACCAGAGGAATAAATGTTTTGTTGTATTTTCCTTTCTCCTCTCACTTGAACTGCGGCAGTTGGGGTGTGATATATTCTCTGAAAAAAATTGACAAGGAACACCATTTTTCCTCATGATTCTCAAATTTAAAACATTGTTACATTTATTCATAAAAATAATACTCTCTGTGTTTAATATGTGTAGTAGAATACAAGAAAGAGTATATTTTTAAGCAGTACGTTCGGAATGTATATTTAAGTTGACAGTTTTCTACCGAGATGACGTATAAGGGCCAAGAGATAAATTTTACAGAACCACCTAAAGGCGACAGATGTGGGCTTTAAGCATGCATCTCATATTCTCCTCCTCACTCGGTCTCATAGAGCATGTTGACATAGCGGCAACACTCTAACCACGTATTTTGGGGGTATTCAGTTTGAATCTCGGTCAGGTTACAGAATATCCTGGCTGAAATATCTGTTCCTTATCTATGCCTCCACACGATATTGACTGTCTAGCAAGTAACCATGACATTGGCTCCCATCGCCCGTCACAAAATCTTTCTTTTCCATCGGCGCTACAGCCCCAATTCGGGTCTTAGCCTCTCTCCATGAATCTCTCTGTTTCACTTTGGTTTACCATATCTTATACGAGTACATTCGGTAGAACTCCTTAGGCGGGTGATCAGCTCGTCGCAAGGTTTCTACCTGTATGCAATCCCGGAAATTCCGAANCACACAGACACACACTGAATATCCATGTCCTGACTGGGATTTCAACCCACGATCCCGGCTTCCGAGCGAGCGAAGACAGTTCATGCCTTAGACCGCTCGGCTTCCGTGACAGGCCGTTTCCAAAACTTACTCCTTGCTATTTCATCTTCTTAACCGTTCGTGTAGCGTACATACAGCTTTCAACCAGCGCTGTTCATAACAACAAATCAAATAATCAGCCGACCGGTTTATGGTTCGAATTCCGGCAGGAATGCATCTTTTATTTTCAGAAATAACTCGGTCGTAAGTATATTTCAATGCATAAACATACAGTCTTCTCCAAATACATAATCATAACTTTTGTTGTCCTCTTAGGTAATATTTTTGTTGCTAGTGGGGTAGGACTAAGTACCTTCTACTGTGGCCGCTTCTGGCCTATTGTACCAGCCCCAGCTGATAGGTGAGGGTGATTGTGGAACAATTGGTGGAATGAAGATTGGCAGAGGAAACCGAAGTACTCGGAGAAAACCTGCCCCAGCGCCACTTTTTCAACCACAAATCCCACTTGACCAGACCCCGGGATCGAACCCGGGCCGCCACTGTGGGAAGCCAGCCACTAACCGCTTGAGCTATGGCGCGCCCCTTCTTAGGTAATAAGAAAATGGGGAGATTTCATCTCGACCGGTCATTAATACTACAGGCGAGGATATGTAGTAAAGTCAGACGTATAAATGCAATTTTCATTTTGCTCAAAAGTGGTGAATGCGGCACTGGAAAAGACATCTCAAATCGTGTGAAGTTTCTCCCTCAAATGGTTTTCGTTATCCTATGAGGAGTGATAACACTGTGCTCAGTTAAGCTTAGCCAGTCCGTTGGCAGAACCGTATCGATCGCTGAGAGATTCTTGTGGTCAGAAAACTGGTGAACTTTGCAAAAGAAACAGAGTTCACTATGTTGACATAGGTGGGAACCGAGGAACGTTTAGGAATGAATGAAGAGATTCAGAGAAGGGCTGAAAAGGGTCTTCTTGTCGCTTATAGTATGACGCTGTCAACATATAGACTGTACTTCTTTTGGCTTATTTTGGACTTCACCCATCGTCTGGTATGTAAAAGGCAAAAAGACCACTGATTGAGACTAGCTCTTTCTAACGGGCCCAACTGAATAGGTTTATCCTTCCCTATCCACCTGAAGACGGAGACAGATCCAGTCTCCGAAACGTCGTAGTCTTTTTGTCTTTTACATACCAGACGATGGGTGAAGTCCAAAATAAGCCAAAAGAAGTACAGTATACACCATCGTCAGAATCCTTTCAAGACTACCAGCATCTAGACTGTCTAGCGCTGAGGTGTAAGATGATTCATTAATACTGAATGACAAAAGATCTGACAGAAAGCGTGCGTGACCTAACACAGAAATTTTGCTATGGTACTGAGGAATGTACCGGCCGAAATTCGAACTAAGCCCCTCCAGAATACAAGTCTCAAACGTTACGACTACGTCAATCAGTTCGATCTAATGAGTGGTCTCGTCCATATTCCGCTGTGTCATGTTTTGAGGCCGAGAAGCAGCAAGTTCGGGGCCAACTGAAGGCTATCTTGTGGGAACCAACACAAGAAAGAGACCAGATTTCTTGGTTAAATTACTCTTCTGCCATGATGATGGAAGTGATATGTTCATATGAAACGTGGCTTGCCTTTCAGCAGGCTACAAGTAGATACAGAGCCGACAATAGCAATCTTCAGCACCATCATTGCGAGAACCTAAAATCCAGCATTCATAAAACTGCGTCAGAAATGAGAATCAGTCACGGAAAGAAGAGGTGGAAACTTGACCTCAGACCTAACTTACAACACTATAGTTTCATGGAAAAAGGAAACTTTTGAACTACCGAATAAAATGCTTTCAGAATCAGTTAGAACACTTTAAACAGAGATACAGCTGACTACTCTCTGATATTTGCGAAAAATTATAATTGCTTCTAATTTTTTACTTACTTTAATCCAGATTTTCTTGCTTTAGTATTGAGCAGCGCATTTGATGAAATAAAAGCTAACACTGACATATAACGTATTTATTGGCATTTGCATATTTTGACGGTTCTGGGACGTCTGCTCTCCGAATGACAGTTGCTTCAATGGCTGCTAACATATGCAGATGAGAGTCTGAATGATTTTCAGTTGCCAAATGTACCTTTTATTTTGAATGCGATATGGGGTGGGATTTAAAACACGAAAATAATTTTGTGAATTTAAACATTTTATTTTTTAAAGTGGTATCTTGTGAGGTGTTTTATAATTTTCTCTGATATTGAGTGGTTCATAAAGAGAGGAATCAGTTATTACAAACGCCATGTCACGGAAGTATTAACACGGTTGAAATTTAATTATCAACGCCAGTTAGCTTGACATGGGACACTTCGATTGAAATAGAATTCGGACATTGAGTTTACATTGCAGTCCATCCATGAGACGTTTTCTTCGACACAAAAATACATATAATGTTATCAAGTAAAAGTTTATTCTCTCATGATTATTTTTCTATATTTATTTGGACCGAAGTGAGATGAAATCACAGGAGGTTGGAGAAAACTGCACAATGAGGAGCTTCATAACTTGTACTCTTCTCCAAGTATAATTAGAATGATCAAGTCAAGGAGGATGAGGTGGGTAGGTCATGTAGCACGAATTGGGGAGTCGAGGAATGCGTATAGGATACTGGTGGGAAAGCCAGAAGGAAAGAGACCACAGGAAAGACTAAGGCGTATGTGGGTGGACAATATTAGAATGGATCTTAGAGAGATAGGATGGGATGGTATGGAGTGGATAGATCTGGCTTAGGGTAGGGACCGGTACAGGGCTCTTTTGAACACGGTAATGAACCTTCGGGTTCCATAAAATGTTGGGAAATACTTGAGTAGCTGCATGATTGGCTGTCCCTCCAGAAGAGCTCAGCTCCATGAGTAAGTAAGTAAGTAAGTATTGAGAATGGTAGCCATAGCAGCTGTAATCCGTTTTGAAGGGTTGTGACAATGGTATGTTACACTTTCCATTACTGAGTTCTGGACTGTGTTCATCAGTCAGCATTCTAAATCAACGAACTGTCACATATTTAGACAATATATTAATATAGTGATATATTAACTGGAAATAATCTTTCTTTGGAAATTCATTGAAGTCTCAGTATTAGAAGTACATAACACAGTTCAAGATTAGCGATGAACAGCGACTTAAACATTAAAACTGTATTAATTGTTAAAATCTCATATTTGTAAATAGACTTGTATTACTGGTTCCTTTTTTCGTTGGTTACTCCCAGAAGCTGAAAAGTTTACACGTAGCTGTTTGTTGTAACAAATTATTGAAACTTTGCTTTCTGAGTTTAAGCTATACATCCACTCTCTCTTACTCTTATCTAGTCATCACGTACACGCTAATGAAGCGAGCTCTTTACTTAATATGAAGTATTAGTAGGTCTCTAATGCCGTGAGATTACAAAGAATTACAAGTCAACTTTAATACCTAATGTGCTTGCAAATCCTGGTAGGCAATTAACACTCATTATAGTGGTAACGAATATAATTGGTGAGGCAACGCGTTGTTCTGGTAAGGGAAATAAGTGTATATATATATATATATATGTTCTAACGCAGTTGTCGCTACCAGAAACTCGCTGAAGCCGAATTATAATCACGTTAAAGCCCCTCCGAAAGTTAACTTGAAGGATAAAGGAGTTGTGCAAACCATACGGCCCCTACAAGCTGCTGTGTTTTCTCAGCGCGAGCAGATCGTGGGAACCGTGGGAGGAATGGCTAATGAGTGTTAAGCAATATGCGGGCTTAACCTAATATTGGTTTAACTAACTACATGAAGCAGAATCCTTATTGAAAAGTGGGCTCATGCTCAGCTGGTTAGTAAACTGGAAGTATTTTATGAAACCCGAAGGTTCATAGCTGTGATCACAAGAGCTCATCAGTGGATTCTCTCCTGAAACTACTGTATCCTGTCAACCATCTTGTAGCGTGTTTCTTTTAACACATTTTACTACTACTCTCCCAAGTACGCCCCTGTCTCCCAAATATAATTTCTCCTTTATGTTTTACTTCTAAAGTGCTAAATTCATTTGAACAAAGAATGTATCCAGTTCCATGGCCTTTGTCACATTTCGTAACATGATAGATATTTACGAATATGTTCCCACCCAGCCCACAAGCTGGAGTACCACCATCGTCAGTCGCAATGTAACTTTGACATTGACTTGAGGATTAGATCAACCCCCGTGTGGAGTCTAGGTCGAATACCTCCACCGTGACCCTGCGAGTGGTAGGAGACGACGAAAATGGAAGTCTGAAATCTGAGACAGTAAAATATGGTCGCGTGTCCCAAGGGACTCGGACCCCAGAAGACTGCCCTGACAAGGACCAACAGCATATCAAAAGACAGACCCTTCCTCTCGTCAGAGAGGGCGCCCCACAAAAATAAAATCGTAACTGTCAAACAGTAACAAATATCTGGTCATGAGCCCCACGTGGGACTCGACACCAAGACTTACTTACTGACTGGTCATTAGTCCAATGTGAATTTGAATATTATTCCCTCTGTTTATTTACGACCTAGTGGACTGCAGCATCTGAAGAATTTTTTTAGTTATTGTCTATATAAAGACAATGTAATTGCTATTCTAACAGCTTTTTCGCGGTTTTACTTAATCACTCCAGGCAATTGTCGGAATAATAAGGCATATATATAACTGTGTTGGTTTTAAATAATTTATATCAGGACCCTCTGCCAAAAGAACGAGGGACCTGTTAAAGTCAAACAGAGACACACTAAGTTTGGTGGTAGGATAACTTACTGGACACTGCCACATAAAACGGCACCTTTCAAACTGGGACGCAACTTGTGAAAGGTACCTAGAAGAAGAAGAATCAGCCTCACGCATCTTATGTGACTGTGAGGCTATAGCTTACCTAAGATATCGCCACCTGGGTCAATTCTTCATGGAACCAAGTGGCATTTATGACGCCCCCATGAATAAAGTCCTATATTTCATTCGAATTGTAGGATTAATAAAGGGTTAATCCGGAGGGAACTCACAATAGATCATTGAAGGTCGCTGTGTGAGGGCAGGTTTTTATTGCTCACCTCTCTTACTCATGTGTTGCTTCTAATGTTTACATCATTTCTGACTAAAATAACATTCTCAGTTAGCCGCAAGTCTCAGTAATTTATATTTCATTGCATAATAACATAATAAAGTACCCTACTTTCACGTTTACATTTTAAAAGCTATTTTTACGACTATTTATACGATTGTAGGACAGTTTATGTAGAAAGCTTTTCAAATGCCGGTAATTACAGCCGTCGATTTAAGTACTAGTGACGCGATTCACAATGGTAGAGCTGTTCTACATATATACAAATGTATTGGTAATTTTGATGCCTATTTCAGTGGAGATAATTCTGCGATTATAATAGCAATTTTACCGACGCCAGTGGACGCAATACAAATGGAGAAAGTAACACAGAATATAATGTTCAAACAACATTTCGTTGAATTTTAAAGCAGAGGCTTTCTCCAAATTCACATCCTCTCATTCGTGACCCAAATGCAGGGCAAAATCATGACACAAAGATAGGAAACAGATATTCTGAAAATGTGACACAGTTCAGATATTTGGGAACGACGATAACAGATCGAAACCTGATTCAGGATGAAATTAAGAAGAGATTGAACTTGGGTAATGCTTGTTACCGTTCAGTCCAGAACCTTTTGTCTGCTGGCCAAAAACATGAAAATTGTAACATTCAGAACTATAATTTTGCCTGTGGTTCTGTATGGGTGTGAAACTTGGTCTCTGACATTAAGGAAGGAACATAGACTGAGGGTGTTTAAGAACAGGATGTTGAGGAGAATATTTGAACTGAAGAGAGATGAAGTGATAGGAGGTTGGAGAAAACTGCATAATGAGGAGCTTCATAACTTGTACTCGTCTCCAAGTATAATTAGAATGATCAAGTCAAGGAGGATGAGGTGGTCAGGGCATGAAGCACGAATGGGGGAGACGAGGAATGCATATAGGATATTGATGGGAAAACCAGAAGTAAAGAGACCACTGGGAAGACCAAGGCGTAGGTGGGTGGACAATATTAAAATGGATCTTAGAGATGTAGGATGGGATGGTATGGATTGGATTCATCTGGCTCAGAATAGAGACCAGTGGATAGATCTTGTGAACACGGTGATGAAATTTTGGGTTCCATAAAATGCTGGAAAATTCTTGAGTAGCTGCAGAATTAGTGGGGTGGGACTAAGTGCCTTGTACTGCGGCCACTTCTGACCTATTGTACCAGCCCCAGATGACAGATGAGGGTAATTGTGTAGCAATTGGTAGAATGAAGATTGGCAGGGGAAACCGAAGTACTCGGAGAAAACCTACTCCAGCGCCACTTTGTCCACCACAAATCCAACTTGACCAGACCCGGGATCGAACCCGGGCCGCCACGATGGAAAGCCAGCTACTAACCGCTTGAGCTATGGTACGGCAAAGTAAGTAAGTAAGTAAGTATGTAAGTTCCTCTTCTGTGTGAAGTAAATTTCTGTCATCAGATTGCTTTGTGAAATCATCTTCTTTGTAGTTGTCCAGCATTTATCTTTTGCAGTAAATTCTGCTACAAGGCTTTGCTTCGCTCTTCTAGGCCAACGCATGGTCTCCATTGTGGTCTGTATATCTGAATACCCTCCACTGCGTTGATGACCAGTAAGTATGTGTTCGCCAGCATCCTCGTTGCAAATGTCTACGTTTCCCCGTAATGAAAGGCCTGTGAATAATGCTACGATTATCATTTTTATTTAAATGATATTTTTCTATTTTGTGAAGTCATAAATGGGCTATTCATGTCATATATCTATTAAAATATATTCCAATAATTCAATTTTATTTAATGACTCTCAATTTTATCTTTCATAGTCTACACCTCATAAATTTTTATTATAATACGTTAATATTATAACGTTCTAATTTATTTAATTCTGTGGTGGTTAGTTAACACTCAGTGTCCATCGTAATTCTTTATCTTTCACTTTCACGTATTCCGTTCTTGAAATTTTAACTTATATTCCACAAGTTAATAAGATTTTAAAGAGGATATCTCTTTTTGGTTGTGGCTGTACTTCCAGTCAGGTCAGGAAGACTTCATCGTAAACTTCCCATGTAAGGGGGGATACTCAAATATTGTGGATTAATTCCTTTGTATTAAAAATTTTAAAATATTAACGTGCTTTGTTAATATAGAATATATGTTAAAGACCCGCCGAGTCATTTCAGGCATGTAGTAACAAGTTTCATAATTGTTGGAATAAAAATGTTTATGTTACATTTTCATCTGAGCTGTAATAAAGACGATAATAGCTTCTTTAAGACCAATAGGTAAAACATAAATTTTCTAGAATTTTAATAGTTATGACTTCCTTTTAAGTCGGTTTAATAACGGAATTATGAGCAAAACTCTTGAATTATATATAGTTTTAATAAGATTCGGGTTTATAAGCGTATTTGGTACTGGAATTGAAGTAAGATTAATCGATAATTTTTATTTAATGCTGAAGCCCGATGTAATGGAAATTATTGTTACAAACATATATACATGAAATACTACAATTCTGTTTAAACAAATTCATAAAATGATTTAATAATTTTCTAATTCACGCCAGTGAAATTTTATTAAAATTTTTACGTTTTAACTGTAGTTTTACAAATTAAGGACCTTCCCCTTAAGAGATTAAAGTTGAGACTTACTGGAAGACATTAAAGATGAAAATACAACAGCAAACTAACGGAATATACCTATATGTTTAGGCTAAGCTGCTGATATAATCAATGAGAATAAATTGTAGACAACCAGCGTTTTGTAGTCCAGTAAAAGAGACAGTTTTGTTGCAAACTCTATTTTATGAACAAATTTATTCGATGACAGGAAAGCAGTCCTCTTCTCTACATTGTAATCCATTCCCCTGTTTCATTCAAAATATGTGTAGAGAAACAATAATACGCTCTCTCACTCTGCATTTCAGAAATATAAGGTAATTGAACGACAGATCTATAAAAAAAAACCAAGGGATATTAACTCCATAACGCAGGACCATACTCTGCAGACCCACATTTGGGATTTTATATTATCCTGCTGTCTACACCAAGCGGTCTCTTTTTATGATTGTTGCTAAACACAAATACGGAAGTAGATCCTAAAGGGTTCTGACGATGGTGGATGACACAGAGAATTACTGGATTTTTTACCTTTTCCATAGTCCGGAATTCTAGGTAATAGAGGACACGACGTTTCGGAAACTGGATCTGTTTCCGTCTTCAGGTGAGAAAGAAAGACACATATTCAGTGGTCCCCTTAGAAATAGCTATCTCAGTCACTGGACTTTCTGACTCCCTTCATTTAAGCAGCAAATTATCTCTAGTTTACCCCGTCTTTTCTATCATAATTCACTGAACAATGGATTTAATACAAGAATATATTTAAGAATAAGACTTAATGACATTCATGAAATAAAATTGAGTAGGAACTTGTGATTGATGTAGCGGTAAAATTCTGTTCTTTTGTTCCGAACTGCTTACAATATATCTCGAGCCAGATTTTCGTAGTTTTCTTCGCGATACTTAAATAATGTCGGGACAGTACTGTAAAATTTGCATTCTTAGAAATCCTTATTCAATAACCATCATCATCTATCAGGATCTATGTCGGTGGTAGTATTGTCGTTAACTATATTCCTCGGTTATAGCAAGTATACTTCTGGGCGTGATATTAACGAGGCATGAGAACTGTAAAGTTCCATCTGAAACGGGTTCAACTCATGGAAATAAGCTTTGCAAATTCCAGTAGAAAATATTTTATTCTGCTAGAATAAGAAATCTTGTAGAATGTTGAACCAAGTGTACTGAAAAGCAGGGTGATTATGAAGATGGGAGAGGAATATAGCACGACTTACCAATATACGATTATTTTATCAGATCCTCTAATAGAGTTGGCTTTATTTTTGTAATTACATTCGCATTTATCTGACACTAAGGTAAAATATTTTACGTATTTTAGAGTTCAGCTAAAGATGAATCATAGTGAAAAATCTGCAGTTGGTGCACAGGTAAGAAATAACTCAATAACTAACGTAACCGAAGCTGAAATTTGAGTATCTTCTGTGATATCAGCAAGGGAAGAGGAAAGTAGTTTGAACTTATTCCTCATATCCCGAGGCATTCACAGAAGTTGCAGACTTATAATTACAAAATGACAGTGAAAGTTTATCGAGTCGTTCCTTTCCCTCTCGGCGAACCGTCTTCGTGTTAAATTATTAGACATAAGTAGATTAAAACTAAACGTGTGTACGATATCTATTGAAAATCCAGAAGGCTCTTCACAGCAGATTGGGATTAAATAATGTAGTCAGCTTTAAGTCTTAGTTTCCCATCAGCGTCACTCCATTAATACAGCCACACTCTACTGCGCATGTGTGCATTTTAAGTTACTTCAACAACAAGGCGGTGGAATGTATCGAGATCCAATTCCACAATTTTCATGGAGACTTAGAAGAAAAAATGTAGTCTTCAGTCAGGCTGTACAGTATACCTCATCGAATTAACTTTACAGAGCCACCACCTAACCATACTGTTTGGTGCAAAGCCATTATGCTACATTAACACATAGAGACATAACATGCATTGTTTTGTGTGGCAATGTCCAGCGAAACGTTCGACTGCAATCTGCCGAACACTTCCCAAAGTTCAGTGCACTTTATATTCTCATATTCTTTCTAATTTTCAGGGACAGTCTTGAAGAATCAAAGACTGTCCCAGCAAATTGAATCATCATTCACTGCAACAAGATGATAAAATATAACATATTCTTAAACATTTACTTTTAGTGGACAGGAACTTGAGAGTGTAAGGACGTATAGACTTTCAATTCATTCTATAGAACCGGAAAGCAGATACTGAAGTATGATTTTCATTTTTCTAGTATGTTTAATAGGCCTCCAACAATAGTTATTCTTGTAACTTTGAGGTTTTCACGGCGATGACTATGAAGGAAGTCGTCTTCTGGGTTTAGGCGCCGTGTATTCTTCGTTTTGGCCGACGTTTCGGAGGAACGTATCGCCTCCATCTTCAGAGCAGTTGAATGGCTTGGAATGCAGAGAGCAGTAGCTGTAGTGATAGGAAGTGAAAGGCGCTGCTTATATACGAAGTAGGCAGGGGGGTTTGTTAGGGAGTACGGACCCATAGGAGCAGTGGACAGCGATTAAGGCCATATATGGTGTTGTGTGCTAAGGAGGGGGGAGAATGGCCAGTGAATCCAGGAAACTTGAGGTCAATAGCACTAGGAAGTTGCGGTAGACAAGAAGAACCGGTTGGTTGGGGACAGGCTACTGACGTCAATGACATCCAGTTTCACAAAACCGCCATAATCACCAGTAAGAGCCGTTACCTAGATCGCATAATCATGGAGGCCGTTGAGATCGAGCTCCATCCGAACAACATGAACAAAGAAACAGGGTTCAAACTCAATAAGTCATGGAAGCCTCTCAGCTCTTCCCTCAAGAGAAATCCAACAAGCCACACCAGTTCTTCGTCATGTCATTGACGTCAGTAGCCTGTCCCCAACCAACCGGTTCTTCTTGTCTACCGCAACTTCCTAGTGCTATTGACCTCAAGTTTCCTGGATTCACTGGCCATCCCCCCCCCCTTAGCACACAACACCATATATGGCCTTAATCGCTGTCCATTGCTCCTATTGGTCCGTTCTCCCTAACCACCCCCCTTGCCTACTTCGTATATAAGCAGCGCCTTTCACTTCCTATCACTACAGCTACTGCTCTCTGCATTCCAAGCCATTCAACTGCTCTGAAGATGGAGGCGCACGTTCCTCCGAAACGTCGGCCAAAACGAAGAATACACGGCGCCTAAACCCAGAAGATGACTTTCTTAATAGTTATTCTTGTTCTGTATTGTGAAATTTAAAAATGAATTGCTTTTAGCTGATATTTAAGTGCATATTAGTTCTTCAATTTAACCTGCTCCATAGAGCCCTTCTTGAGAAACTGATAATTTCTTAGTTGAGTAAAAGAAATTCGTTGTCTTTAACCCTACGATCTGTTACTCCGTTTATGGAAGATCCTTGTTTCAACCAGTTAAATCCCATTCACACCATCGCAACATACTTATTTTAAATTCGTTTTACTCCATTATTTTCCTAACTATGCCTATTTCTTTCAAGTTTTCTATTCACTGAAAGCTTTTGGGGGGAGAGGTAATATGTTATATTCGTCTCTCACCTCTTCCATGCATGCTACACATCTCTCCAACCTCAGACTCTTTCATTTGTGTACCCTAACAGTGTTCGATGAAGAGTGAAATTTATAATGATTCCCTTTTCGAAATTTGTTTGTCCTTTCAAATTGAGGAGGGAGGGTATTAAATTCGACGAAATGCAGTTTTTCTGATAAGAAAGCCAAGGAAGAAAGTAGTGTGTCATGTAGACCCGTTACTCGGCAACGACCAAGAAACGAACAACCAGACAACAGCCGTTACTAGATAATGTACCGTAAAGAGCAACAAAGGAAATGTGTTCTCTGTGCAGTCCATGCCGAGATACTATAAGCAGGAAAGTTGGTGATGTGTGAGTTCATTCAGTCAGTTTAGGTGAGCTGAGTTGATTTAGTTGGTTGGTGAGTGTCTGAGTCAGTCAGTCAGTCAGTTAACGAATCAGTCAGAAAACTGCTGAGGTTCAGTCCTTGTGAGCTGTTACTGTGAGAAGCTGGTAGCTGAGGCCGGGGACAGTTCGGGAACCAGGAGGAAGCGGAACCTCCGCCGTTGGAAGCCGCTATCGAGCGACGGCTAGTGAAGACCTGACTATGAACACTAGTGTGTGTGCGTAATACTGAATTGTAAAATGTACTCGCGCTTTGGATCGAAGAGTCCAATAAATCCGATCATCAGTTCGGAAACCTTCAATAGTCATACTCGTACACGTTACAGAGGACTTCCGTGACACCCTTATCTCTGGTAACATCTCACAGTTCGCAGAGGATAGTCTCTAAGTTTTACATATTATTTTGGTAAGTTACTGGATTCCATTTTGTTGAACAAAACGTTCCAACTTCTCCCTTTCTACGGCAGGAAGCATCCAGCCTACTCGGAATGCAGTCTTTTACTTTCTCCATGTGTCGGAAGTTTTCCTTCTCACACCCACAGAGGTAAACCAGCATGCCCTGGAGCTTCCGGGGAGGATCCGCCGTGCTTAGCACCGGACAGTTGGTGGAATGGAGAATTCTTCCGCCAGGCACACTCAGAAGAAAAACACACAAAACGAAAAGGAATATATATATAAAAGAGTTTTGTGGAACTTGCTGCAATGTGTAGGCCTGTGTGTGTGTGACGACCAGGAGTTGGTGCTAGAGAAGCAGGGTCCATAACCGGAGGCTGACTCGCTGAATTACAAAACTTTTCTTGTCACAACCAGTGAAATCCCAGCCTCTCCCCGACAGATTAGGGCATGTGGACCGGACTTCCGAAAAACTCGTGCTTTCCACGGCGGCGTGCAAAACAAATCTCTATATTAAACAAGTTCGTGAACAGCTTCTAACATCTGTTCTCCTTCAGATGCTTAGTCTATATCGTAACATTGATATTAATACCCAGCTAATAATCATATAATTAAGTTCGCATTCATGGATGTAGTTCACTTTAGGCCAGATCACTTTACGTTAATTATTTCCGAACAAAATCCAAAAATAATGCGCATTATCAACATGTTTTTAATTTTCAAATTTCTGAAACAATTTTCAGTATGATGTTTAGAAATATGTTTTGTGTGTCTCATAGAATTTGTCATTTACCTACGTCTGGTGGTTCATTACTTATAGCAATGAAAATGAAACTAAATATTTCTTCATAGTCACCGCCGTGAACGCCTCAAATCTTACGTAAATATTTCTTACTGCAGTACCAATAAGGAAATCTTACATTTCGTAAAAGCTGCACATATTATTGTCACATGTATTAGGGACTATATACGGGGTTTGGATTGTTGAATAGATCTGTTTACCACTTACAGCTCGGAAGTATGATTTAAATATAGCACTATTGCTGATTTCCACACAACAAATCACTCCACACTAAGTCTTCTCGGTCTGCTTTCACTAGTCTTTACTTGGTAACAGCTCTAAACAATGGCTATTCCTCTACAGTATTTTCACTAGACGCTTCCTGGTAACGAATCTTAGCAACGGAGATTCATCAGCTTCTGTTGTTCGCTGCTTAGCACTCCACAATTGAACCCTCAACTGCGCTGTAGTTGTACTTGTCTTCAAGATAAGTCCTCGGTATGAATCACGCAGAAATCACAGCCTTTATTTTTGAAGAGCCGTACCTACCACTCCGTTGCATAACAACGGAAATTGCTCGAATGTTGCTTGCGTATTCGTTGCCGCGGGAATATGTTTACCGAGTCGTTGCCTAGGAATGCACATCTATTCTGCCTTCCCTATTCCGGCTTTCGGTCGTCATATCACAGTATCATCAGGCAAAAGGACCTTGATCCTATATTTAAGTTGTGACAATGTCTTTTCCCACTCGTCAATTCGCAACACCGCCATGCTGGTACTGTTGGTTTCATAAAATTACAGAACACGAAAGTTGGCTGGCTTTGATTGGAATGAATTTCGGGTGATTTAAACTAAAATTCCTCACTTGGACAGAAAGTTGCTAGCGGGAGAGTAGAAGTTTAAACACGAACATATCATAAGGCAAAACAAATATAAAGATATAAAGATGCTGTTTTTCCCTCCAGCGGTCTAAATACGTATCATTTCATTAGATCTTTATTCCCTTCTGACTGTCCACATTAACCATAATGTCTCCTTCAAGAGTCAATTATCGGACATATATTAATTAAGAACATCAGTTCTGTGGGGCCAAAATCCAGTCTAATTCCGAAGCGAAAATAACTATCCTAAAGAAATCGAAGTTTTGATTAATCAATTCAGAGATAGACACTTCATACACGAAATCTAGTACAAATAATTTAAAAATTATGTTTCATATTCCATGGAATCGGTTAGCAACTACGGTTCATACAGCTGTTGCTACTAAATTTCTCGGTGCTCCGCAGTTACTCCAGGCAAAACTGCATTGATTTCATGAGTTCGTACGTCACCGTTTCCTTCCGAGATCACTCTATAATCGTCATGGCATTTTGCTATATGTACTCGTATTTGAAACTGTTGTTACAGGGAGCGTAACTTTACATTAATTTATATGAACGAAATGCCGTTATTCCTGACGATATGCCTACAAAACGTGTTTATAAACTTCGTTGTGCATTTAGTATCTTTCGGAAATGAATGAAATATATCTATATAATGAAAAGAATGCTGTCTTCTGGGATGTGGTGCTGTGTAGATATTTTGTTAACAGACGTTTCGGGGGAACGTATCGCCTCCATCTTCAGCGTATAAGAAATCCGCGAGCGACGAACCAGCGTGAGCAGGTGGTTGCAAACTGCAATCTACAGTTGACACGGGAACTTTACCAAGTATAGTATTTATTACTGGTCCTTGAACAATGAGAACTGACAGTGATATTGAGTGATTTGGGAGTAATTATTATTTTTCCCATGTTTACATGTAGAGTTGTTTACTTTATTACTTTTACCTTGTTACTGACGACATTTAAATTTACATTATGCAGTTTTCTTACAAAGAAAATTGTAAACAGATGGATTTCAACAATGAAAATTACAGTAAGCAGTGTAGAAAGGAAAGTTAACAGATCGCTACAACTGAATCTAAGTTTTTCTTAAGGGAGGGGCATACTGTATTATTACAATATCAATCTTAAACCAGAATTTCCCCACTTTTCGGCCGTAGAACATGTTTGGTTTCATTATGGTAAGACTCTCCTGTTCTCTGAAAATTTTAATTGTGTACATGTATATTAGTCTAATAAAAATCCAAAATTCTTAAAAATATTAGAAATAAATTGTAATAGAAACACAAAATTTAATTATTCTCTTATTGTACCAACAAAATAGGCAGGGTGAGTAACAGTAACTGACAGACCGTACATTACAAATGTAGTCCTTCATGGTTGAGAGCAGGAAGAGGCTTAAACATAATTTCAACATCAACCTGCATTGAGGCTATTGATAGTAACAAAAATCCGTAATCCTCTCATCAAATCTCTCTTCGATATTCAAGTTTCTATCGAATGCGATTTGGGGATAAATTATTTAGACCATTAATTTATTTTCAAAATGAACCAGTAGATTATTAGCGTTCATGTGACCTGACATGATCACTAATCTTCACACCTATTTAACAGAATGATTGTGGAATATCCACAATAGAACAGCAGGACCATGTATTGTCATTCTCTTCTCATTACAGTTATTTAATATACAAGCATGTTTCATTCTTGGGAGTCTGACGAAGAAATTCATTTTAGAAATGTCTACCTACCTTCTATTTCTTTTTCTGATGCTCTGGTAGCGGAATCAGAATTAACTTCCGAATCAGTAGAATTTTCTTCAACTGTATCTTGAATGTAGAAGGGGTGGGCCTTCTTGGCCCTTGCACCGCGACCACAGTGATCTATTGTGCCTCAGAGTTCAACTATATCTTAGTTTAACAAGGAATCCGTCCAGGACTGAGGTTTTGTATTCATTTTCATAACATAATTATGTTTTACGATGAGGAGTTGTCAGCCCCACGTCCAACCCCCAAGCTGGAGGACCATCCATTGTCGGCTGTCCGCGATTGCTTATTCAGTATATTCGCAGCTTCCCTCCAAAACTGGAGGGCGTCTCCTCCATCCGCAACCTGAGGACGCGCCCTGCCGTAGTGACAGGTACCCACCTAACAGATGGGTGGCAATATTAAAAATGGATCTTAGAGAGATAGGATGGGATGGTATAGATTGGATTGATCTGGCTCATGATAGATACCAGTTGAAGGCTCTTATGAACGCGGTAATGAACTCTCGGGTTCCATAAAATTCTGGGAAATTCTTGAGTAGCTGCAGATTTGGCCTCTCCTCAAGAAGGGCTCAGCTCGGTAAGTAATATCTCAGTTTACGAGTATATTAGAGGAAAACTAAATAATTTCCTAATAATTTACGAGTTATTCGAAAGTTAATCTCGAGTTATTTATATATTATTTTTGATGACTGTAGCAATAACATAGACACGTGTCAAGCAGATAAGAACAAAATTCTGGCTTTCTCTTGGCCATAAGATGGATATGTTATTGAAAACGCGAGTCACGCAATGTAGGGCCTTTGTCTTGTAGCGGAAGTAAATAAATAATATATTAAACCGAAAGCTGAATATATGTTTCGCAAGGCAGTCGCTCAGTTCCGATCCCTTAAGAAAATAACTTTTCAAATTCCTCTCATCATTCACAGTCTAAACAACGCAGTTATCGCTCCCAACTCAGAAGTTTGCATGACAAATACCTTGTTGTTACTGTTATGTGTAGTTGACATTACAAATTTAAAAATGAAGTGTCCTTTATTGATATTTTTTTTTATCAGACTTCCGAATAATTTGTCAATTTATTCAGAAGTCAGCAGAGAAGACATTCATACAGACACGGTTATCATGATAACAATAGCATGACTTTCATTAGGAAGTAAGTAAATTACCCTATAAATTGAGAATTAATTTGTAATTACAGTAGCAAATAGGGCCATAAATGGTTTGTGCAGCAGTAGCTGTCATTAAAACAGAGTGTCATGAAAGAGAAAATAGCATTACATCGCCAGCATCATTTCACCGCTTGCTTCATCCTTTGTAGTATATGGCATCTGCTTTGGCTGAATTTACGGGTATAAAATCTTGTTTAGAAGGGAATTTCCTCTTTATTCCGCCCTACCTTCGTCCCCAAAGTATAACGAAATCCGTGACTTCCCAGTGGAGTCACTGCTGCGTGCAGAAAGCCGGCTGAACACTGTTTCGTGGGAAGGTCGGCATTTTCACCGCCTACTGAGTCAAAAGCGTGTATTTCGTGGATCAGGTTATATTGATAAACTACATACAGAGCGCTTGCAACCATCTTGCATACTGGATTCGCGTATAATAAGGTCCAGTTCACTATATTCGAGAAGTAGAATGTCATATTACATCAGTGTCTGGGCTGTCTCTACTGTAACTACAACCTTCAGCGATTTTCCTGCTGGCCGAGCTCGTTGTCGCTGCGATATGTTTTAAGTTGATTGATCGTTGATTCATTCAACAAGGTTCCTTGTGTAACTAAACTCACAAACTCATGTAGTTGAGTCGCTCAGTCACTCAAGAATCTTCCAACATTTTATGGAACCGGAACGGTCATTACCATGTTCGCAACAACCTGCCACTATTACATATTCTGAGCCAGATGAATCCAGTCCATTTCATCCAAACCTACCCCTCTAAGATCCACCAAAATATTATCTTCCTGCCTATGTCTACGACTTTCGAGTGGTCTCTTTCCTTCTAGCTTTCCCACCAAGATCCTATATGACTTCCTATTCGTCCCATCCGTGCTACATCCCTTGCCAAGCTCTTCCTCCTTGATGTGAGCATTCAGATTATAACTAATGAACATTACAATTTAATAAGCTCATCATAATGTAGATTTCTCCAGCCTCATACGGTTTCTTCCCCTTTTGGTCCAAATATTCTCCTCAGCGCTGTCCTCAAATATTCTCAGTCCATGTTCTATCCTCGACACCGAGTTTCACACTCATGCAAAACCTGTAATTGTCTAGATGACATAACGTCCGACGGCATGATGATGTCAAAAAGTGAGATATACACATGTAATATGGAAGGAAGTGTTAATTACATATTTAAGATAGCGCCTCTGCACTTGACAGGAAAAAGTGAAAAGACCTTAGACATCCACTTGATATATTGGTATGGGGTTGTTATTTGAAGTCGGAAACTCTTGAATACAAAGTAATGTTAGGTTCGTAGCTTAGAAGCCATATAGCCGTGACATTAGTACTTGTGTGGAACAGAAAACGTATTCGATGCGTATTTTTTTTCCTTTGCACTACAGCCCCAGTGGGCCTAGGCCTACCTCCATGAATTTCTCCGTTCACTTCGGTTTTTCTAGATCTTACACAAACGTAGGACTCCTTGGGAGGGTGATCAGCTCCTCGCAAGGACTCTACCTGCACATAAACACAGAAAAACGCACACAAACATCCATGCCCTGATTGGGATTCGAACCCACGATCCCGGCTTCCGAGCGAGCGAAGACAGTGCACGCCTTAGACCGCTCGGCTACCGTGACCGGCCATTCGGTGTGTATACCAACCTAATAATATCTAATATGACAATCTTGTTTTATCTATCTCTGTAATACTTCCAAGGAAATGTAGGTATACACCGTCAAATATGTCCATACAAATTCCTTTGAAGCACTCTCCGATTTACTCTTCATATCGTATTGGCCTACCGATTTCGAAGTTCGGTTTCGTATATGAACCTCGGTATACTATAACACAGAGCCTTAATGTAACTGAATATAAAATATAAAGTACGTAAATATTTAACAATTGATATCAGGAGCACTCTTCTCAGAGAGAAGGCGGACGGAGTACAAAGACGAACTCTCGGTGTACATATTGAAAATGCGTGGAGTTGTAACTCAAAATCTTCATCTATTTCTTGCCGTAGCATTTAGTTATGCACGAAGATAGTTTCACATTTATCTTATAATAGGTAAGTAAACAAATTTATTATATTGATAAGGCTTGATAGTATGGTATTTAGACACAAACTAACTAACGCCGTTCACCTGAGCTCTTCTTTACAAACCTCCAGTTGTGCAGCTACTCAAGAACTTCCCAGTATTTGATGGAACCCGAAAGTTCATTGCCTCCTTCACAACAGCCCTCCACTGGTACCTATCCTGACCCAGATCAATCCAGGCCATACCACCCCATCCTGTTTATCTGACATCCACCTTAATACTTTATAGGATTTGATTAACGCGTAGCCAGGTAACAGCTCTGTAAACACGGTCCAGTACCCAACACAAGATATGACTCTGATTTCTATGTCTTCCGCGTCGGGTCCAGTGCTGGTAACTGACCAATGAACTCGCAGTCTGACACGTGACACGTGTTTTCTATGTGGTCTGCTCCATGCAACAATAGAGGGGGTATGTATTCTGTGCGTGGTCTTTGCCGAGAAGATATAAGAGCTTAAGGGAATGGGACTTCGCTGAATTCCGAAGTTACAAGGGAACAGCAGCGTGGCCAAAAGAAGAATTAGACGTTACATATGCTGTAGTACAACGACATTAGGAATGTGTAATTTTTATAGTTCCTGTGTTACAAATCCGTTGCCTGGTAACGGATAGTGAAAACTAGGGGAAATAGACTGAGAAGAGAAGTGTGAAGTGATTTTTAAACTGTGTAAATCAGCAATACTGTAATAATTATTTGTAGTTACGACCTGTAGGTCGTTAATAAATACAAATACCAATACTAAACCCGTCTTTAGTCACTGATACACGTAATAATATTATCACCCACCTACATCTTGATATCCCTAGTGTTCTCTTTCCTTCTGGGTTTCTCACCAATATCCTATATGCATTCCTCTTCTCTCCATTCGTGCTACATGCCCTGCCTATCTCATCCTCCCTGACATGATCCTTCCAATTATACTTGGCGAAGAGTACAACTTATGAAGCTCCTCATTATGCAGTTTTCTCCATCTTCCCATCGCTTCATCTCTCTTCGGTCCAAATATTCTCAACGCCCTGTTCTCAAACACCCTCAGTCTATGTTTCTCCCTTAATGTCAGAGCCAATGTTCCACACCCATACAGAACAACAGGCAAACTTTTATTTCTGTATATTTTAATTTTTAAAATTTTAAACAGCAGACATGACAAAATTTTCTGGACTGAATAATAGCAAGCATTACAGGAATTTAATCTCTTATTAATTTCTTCCCGAATCAAACTTTGGTTGGCTATCATCGTTTCCAAATATTTTAACTGTGCCATATTTTCAGAGGATCTGTTAGCCATCTTTGTGTTATGATCCTGTTCAGCATTTTGGTGACGAGACTGCAAAATATACATTCAGTTTTTGTCTTTGTATACTTACAGACCAACGTCTTTAGTAGCGTCAATTAAAGTTTCTATATTTTTCTTTATTTTTTCTATATTTCCCAGTAAAATCACATCCTCAGCATAGACCAGCAGGTGATGTGTTCCATGTAATTTAAGTCACACCTGGTTTCCCTGGACGTATAAAGTAAAGTTGGTGTTCAGATGTAGTATCATATATCCTCTCTCATTATTTAAAAAAGAGATATGCAATATAAATATTCCACAAAAATGAGCTTCATTTAGGAACTCAAACGAAATCAATTAAATTATCACCAGTAAGAATCAGTAATTACCAGCTCCATGGGGCACAGTCTTTATTGAAAAAGGAATAGTCACTCATCCAGTTATTTCCCGCCCTGTAGGTTCATATTTGTATTCATAAGAACGAGGTATTGGCCCCTATTTTGAGCCAGATGAATGCAGTTTAAGTCGTGACGCCTTATTCCTCTTAGATTCATTTCAACAGTATCTTCCCATCTATAGTCAAGCCTCGTAAATGGTCCCCTTCCTTCAGTTATCAGTAATAAACCATGTAGACTTTAATAACTGAAGGCCTGCATATTTCACTGTTGCATGCTTCCCGCAGTTTAGCTGCAATTTCATATTTAGCTTCCTAATATTTCTTTTATAGTCCACTCCGTTAAGTCTGTTTCCTCTATACTAACTGTAAATATCTGTGCATAGAGCATTGCTCTCTTCATTTCCTTAGTTACAGATGTCCACATTTGAAGCTGTTCTCTGTTTATATAGCCACTGTTAAGTTGCAAGTCCCCTTTGCAGTTTATATGGTTACAAAATATTACGGTCATATATCATATTTTTTCTGTGTAGTTTCGCGCTTGTTTTATTACCGCTATGCAGCCGAGCACGTTTCTTTTTTGTCTGCTGAAATATCAGAAACCGTTAACAGGAGCGTAATATGTTCTTTATTTTTTTACTTTATTTCGGTTTACGATTTTTAAATCTGTTTTTGTCGTCTTGGCCCCTTCGCTTTCTTCTTTGGTAACTTTTCAAATTTTTCCTGGAAATTTTTCTGAATTTAATTACACTCTGTTTGGAAACTAAAAGAGGACCCGGGATAGTGCAGTAGGCGTACCGACTGACTACGGACTGAACGAGCCAGAGGTAGGATTTTGAGTACCGGTAGTGTCAAGAATTATCACGTTTCTAGGTCGTACAGACCGGCTCTGAGTTATAACAAAACTCCTCTCCGATGTGTACCGGTGGCTCTTTCCTGGGGGGAAAATCGTCCGGGGCGTGAAGCTGGCCACTCACCTCCAACTAGTACCATGGTCAATAAAATGTGGATCTATATATCCACACCTCATAAACCTTCATGGCATAGTGCTAAATTGGTTACGCGTAGGGACAACTTTATCTTTAAATTTTACATTTGAAACTGAATGATCACAAGGTATAATTCATATTTAGTTTACGCAGGCCTAAATAATAATAATTATCGACTAAAAAGTATTTTTCTTTGTTTCGTGTCCTGAGGTTTCATGATATAATAACAGGATTATACCTCATCGTAATCCTATGGCAACTATTTTTATGTTCACTATGCGGGATTTTCATTCATGTTCTACAGCGAGAACATAAATCGTAAGTGTTTTAACACAGAGAAGTAGTCGAAACTGAAAGGATTGGAAGGGTAAACAATCTAGGATATAAAAAAGTGTAAGTTCATGCTATATGCTTCTTATGTTGTTGATTACGTAGCGAAATTCTGGAATCTGAAATGGAATCAGCACTTGACTAGGATCAGAAAATTAGGAACTCATACAGAATTTTGTTGAAAATTGTTTCCGGAAAACGTCCACTTGTAAGACGGAAAAGGAGATGGCAAAATGACATTATATTCGTCTTATGGAGACAGGTCTTCGAGGATAGCGGCTGAGTGAGAATGGCCGAGAATTCGATTAGAGTGTGAAGGCGAATTTTGGAGTTAACAATGATGACATTTGGGCTCTGCTGCGGCAGTATGATGAAGTCGCTATAGGAATCTCCTAGTTTCCTGCATTTTGATTTACATCACTACTTAACTCATTAAAATTACAAGATTTTATTGTCTAACGGAAGGGACAATGGACATTACTGTTGTCTGGAATGTGGCACCGTATTTTCTGGATGATATTTACCTACACTTCAGTGTAACATTGAAGACAGAGGCAATACTTTCCTCTGAAACATTAATAAATATTTGCATGACAAGCCATCAAATCCCAGAAGCCAGTTATCTTCATTTTAATTGTGTTAGATGAATAAAACAACAGCCTATATATTTGTAGGCCCTACGTAATGTAGATATGTTGCCAAACAGAAGCGAGAGGAATGGAGCACATACAAAAATTTGATATTAAATTTATATTTCTTAGTTAATTGACCGTATAGAGCAGTGCTTCTCGACCGCCGGGCCCTGGCCCTGGCATCAATTATACTGGGCCGCGAGAGGCTCTTCTGGAATTTGTCATTTTCATTTTCTAAGCATTTTTCATGAATAAATATTTTATAGTGGAAATATTCTGAGGAGAATAATATTTGTGTCGAGAAGCTCAGACACAGAACACCTAAATCTGTGTAGCAAATGTCAGTGACCAAGCCGCATATTTTTAAACATGGAAGTATTCATGAATGATCGGGAATTTTCAGACATCCAAATCTTTCAACATTCGGGAAAGGCAACACCGATGTCTACGACCAGTCATAAAAATTGCCTGCAAGCCGATTACAACAATGGGCGGCATATCCTCTGTTCTCAAAACTGAGCGAAATAACATCTGTGTTGCAAATGTCAGTGACCAGTGACCATGTTTGTCAACATGCCACACCGTGTATTAATGTTCTTTATGATTATGTTATAATTAGTTACTAATATTTCGTTAGCTTGATGCATGAACTTTAACAAAACTGGAAAGGTATTTACGAGTAAATTCGTTGGGCTGGGCCCTCGTCTTATAAAAAAGAACTTACTGGGCCGCGGTCTCATAAAGGTTGAGAACCACTGGTATAGAGCACAGTGACTCCTGTATTTGCCATGTGTGTACAGTTAAGTATTCATTGTTCTTTCCACACAGTATATTTATGGATTAGTATAATTTTAACCATATACAAAGAATATTTCTCTAAACAGCATTAAAATTTGTCTTTTTAATGGCAGTGCACTGCCTTATCTGTTAAACGGGACCAGGGCCCTTCAATATAACGAAATGAAGAACAGGGTTAAAAAAGCTAAGGGGCTTCCTTTACTTCCATTGCTATATAACGGTTCCAATAACAGGATTGATGTAACCGGAGAAGAGGAAAGTAGGGAAACGAGAAATCAGAGAACCGCTGAGAGGGGAATATTGTCTCTCCGTTCACTTAGGAGACTAATTGGACTCGATCCATAATTGTGTAGGTTCGGATTTTGCGTTAAATTCCCGTCCCAGGAATTAAACAGATTTATACACTGAACGACATTTCAATAAATTGAACAAAGAGAATTCTTGTTTTATTAATAGACGATCTTTTTAATTGTCTACTTAAATCCATTATTTAATGAAAATATAATTAAAACATTTACTGAGTGAAATATCTCGAATAGTTTTCTGCAGCAACTGATGAAACGAAGGAATGGTAGTAAGATATATGCATCGATTTCCATAGGAGGTTAATATTTTGGGAACTTTCGAAACGAAAATGAAATACAGCATGTGCCTACTAAAGATTCCATTTCTTTTAGTTCGTTTTCTTTATACAGCAAGTCGAGAACAGATGAACGAATTTTCATGAAATTTCTTTTGAGAGTTTTAGTAAATTATATCGACAGTTTCTACTTTTGACTGAAAAGGAACAAGCAAATAGTTCTTGTGAAGACCTACATGGATTCATTCACGAAACGCGACCTTATATCGCTAAACATTTATCAGAGGGAAATTTTTTCGAAAAGGGCATTAAGCAGGTATTTCAAATACATATTCTATACCCAGCATACTATTTACAGACTCTTACGATTCCGAGATAATTTCCCAAAACTGAGAAAACGCGCCAGTTTTACGCTGTTCTTATACACATATACATATATGTGTACTTGCCAACTCGTTAAATTTGGTAATTATTGGTTTGAAACATAAAGAAAATCGTATTCTGAAACTGCTTTATTGCATCCTTTGTCAATTTTTAGGCTATTAACGGAGAAATGTAATTTCAGTGCAATCATTTTGTAGGGAAAATCGCTGGATAATCCAGGATTTTACGCGTAATTTTATCGACCCAGAATATGGAACTTTAACTCCCCGTGTATGCTATATGGTCTTGATTCCAGAGAAATTACAATATTCGAAGAATGTAATAGTGGATGATATTAATTGTGTGAGCATAGAGTGAAACGAAAATCGGCTACAAATTGGGAACCATGTTGACAGATGTACTCATAATAACATTAACATATCAACAACACTAGGCCAGGAATATTGCGCAGATGCCCCTTTAGGGGTCCCGGAATGAATCCAAATCTCACTGACAAGTGACAGCACCTCTCCAGTTGCTCACCATGTAAGGCTTCTCAGGATACCATCTTCCTGAAAATGATTCATTACGGACAGAATCAGGGAATTAAATAAGTACTTAACACTTGCATGCAAGGAATTCAAAAGCCAGACAAAACCATTTCAAGAGCCTATAGTTTTGATGAATCATTTCTCTAATAATGTATAATCTCAAAATGAAATTAAAATATATATAGGTTTATTTGGAATTTCAATATTTAGTTGCTAGATTGCGAAATAAACGAAATTCGTTTTCAATACACACAAGTAGCTGGGAGTCACAATGGGCTTGAAATTACATTTCAGTCTGTCAGTGAAACACCGTGCCGTTTAAATGAGAAATCTGAAACTTAGATACAACCTTTTTAATAATATCGGTGAGTCTTTAATTCATTTTATATGGAGTAGTCAGTTTTAAAGCAGATGTGATTCTAATTGCTGCCAAGAGAAAAACGTAGAATTAGAGCATTTGAAATCGAGTCCAAGGGAGAATATTTGGATCTACGACAAAGGGTGTAGGCCTAACAGGTGGCTGAAGGTTATTGTAAAATGAGGAGCATCGAAATTCGTATCCTTCGCCAAATATTATGGTGGGCAAATCAAGGTGGTGGCGGAGCATGTGGTAAGCATGGAACAGATAACGGATGCATATATTACTGTCCGAAAGCTTGAAAAAGACAGGTTTTTTGGAAGACGTAGGCTCAGATGGGATGATAACACTAAGTTGGATCTTAAATAACGGGATTGACATGGTCCAGTGTCTGCTTCTTGTGATGAGGGTAATAAATTTACAAATTCCAAAGGTGAGGAACATCTTATGAGTGGAATGACTTTTGGCTTCTCACGAAGTACGCTTGTACAAAGTGCAAAATGTCAACGCGTAATTTCTGGCTCTGTCTGTCTGTCTGTCTCTCCGTTCACCTGTATGCTACATCTCTTAAGCTCTATAACTCTTATTTCGAATAGTTCCCAAAATAGTGAATATATCACGCACTCATGGAAATGAGCCCTTCTTAAGAAGCCGCCAGTTATGCAGCTACTCAAGAAATTCCCAGCGATTTATAGAACACGAATTTACATTACCGTCTTCACAAGAACCCTCCACTGGTCCCTATCCTGAGCCAGATCAATCCAATCAATACCATCCCATCTCTGTAAGATCCATTTTAATATTATTCGCCATCTACGTCTTGGTCTTCCTGGTGGTCTCTTTCCATCTGGCTTTCCCACCAATATTCTACATGCATTCCTCTTCTCCCCCATTCATGCTACATGACCTGTTCTCCTCATCCTCCTTCACTTGATCATTCGAATTATACTTGGAGAAGTAAACAAATTATGAAGCTCCTCATTATGCAGTTTTCTCCATCCTCCTGTCACTTCATCTCTCTTCGGTTCGAATATTCTCCTCAACGCCCTGTTCTCAAACACCCTCAGTCCATGTTCCTCCCTTAATATCAGAGATCAAGTTTCACACCCATACAGAACCACAGGCAAAATTATAGTTTTATATATTCTAATTTTTATGTTTCTATGCAGCAGACAAGGAGACAAAAGGATTTGGACTGAATTGTAGCAAGCATTACCCAAGTTCAATCTCGTCTTAATTTCCTCCTTAATCATGTTCTGATTTGTTATAGTCGTTCCGAAATACTTGAACTGTGCCACATTTTCAATACGTCTGCTACCTATATTTATGTTATGATAATAGTGAATATATACTAAGCTAAATATAAGCATAATTTCAAAGCACAATTTAATCGAAATTCTTGTGATAGTTTCGAAAGTAAGACATAACAACCATCGGTTTTCGTCTTAAACGCTCACTTTGTGTTCGTTTATGTAACATAGGAAATGCCTAATCTAATTTGTGTAATTCATGTGTTGTAAACTGAGACTGAATAATCGAATTGAGGTAGCGTTTTTCGTCATCAAACACCAGTGTTGAGGGCAGGAGGTTAGAGCGTTTCATAGAAAATGTATACACTAATAAATCGGTTCAGCATCTCGAACAATAGCCTGGAATAACAAACTCGATATTGTCGTGTTTGTGATCGACTACCCCATATGACCCGGCCCACACAGCCTGCAACAAATCACTCAGCCTAACTGCTGGTATGTCTACATGTTGGTGACTCTGCTTTTGATCAGAGCATGACAGAACTGAACCACTGTTCGCTATACTGTCATCTCACCCACAGGTTCCGTGCGACAAAACGATCCTGTAATTTATGCAATGTGCACAGGCATGCTCCCCCACGCGGCTCATATGTACACAAAGAGGAACGTGAGGAATTTTCTCTTAATACACGTTTACTTCCATCCCATGCTAGTTAATATTAGGCGACTTACGGCAAGAATAAATGTGAAGGGGAAATTGTACCACATAATTTTGTGATTTATTATCTCTCTTTTATGAAAGTGTTTCGAAGTCAATAATACTCACGGGATCAAAAATTGACTGCAGTAAATGAGGGTTCATTTTCGTGTTTGCAGAATCCAAATATTAGACTCTGTGATGAGCCAGGGAAACTCACTTCATATTTTCAGAAAATATTCTTCCGAGAATAATTTTAATATTATCCTTCAATTACGATCGTGTCACCTAAGTGGTCCTATTTTTATGTTTCCCTGCTAATGATTTGTGTACGTTTATAGTGTTTCCAGTTTATGCATCATATTGATTGAAGAGCACAGACAGTGAAGATTCCCATAATGTACATTTGCCCAGTACACAGTTACTTCTGCCCTTAAGTTTATGTATGTTTGTCAGTATTACTCACAAAAACCATTAGTCTATGGGCGTCAGGCTGGAATACAAAATAAGTATGAAAACAAAGAACCTAAATTTTTATAATATGTAATGTGAATATACATAACCTAATAAATAATAATTTGCAAGCAGCTAGAACAGGAATGTCACTTTGCTACACGTATTGTTGGTGTTAGCTCACAATCTCAATTCCCCTATCCCCCTCCCCCAACAAGANAGTAAGTTCGGATTTTCCTTGTATTATAATATTTCCCTCGCTTGCTATGTTATGTACATTCCGTTGCTTTAGGAGGACAGTCCCTTACAGTGGAAGACCATTTTAATGAGTCGTTACTCCAATCTAAATGTGATTTACGACTGAAGAAAACTGAGAGGCAATTCTGGTGGCTATACACAAGAAAAGAAGGAATCTTTTCATTTCAAGCGAAGCTGGTAATTGGAACTGATGCGGGTAGACGCCGTCAACTTAGTTCCACAGCGCTTCATTCTGAGGAAGCCATTTCCAGTGCCTGAAGGCTTAAGTCCACAACGACATGTGCAAGGACAAATTCATAGGCCTACTTTCCAACAACTTCCTTTCGTTGTGGGTTGGTCATTCTACCAAACTTTTATGCTGATCTGGAGCATCTACCTGGTTTTGAACTACTACGCTGCCTAGTTCTGAAAATCCAATTCCGCCCTGATTTTCTGCCACTGGCAGTCGGTATACCGACGGGCTGCAAGCCAAACGGTGAGCTTTCGACTCTTTTCTCCACAACTTCCAGACACGTTGCGACGTCCACCTCGTCTTCTATCCAGTGGATGCCGGGGTCAATTTCCTTGGGGCTGTAGCGGCCGAACCTTTTGACCACTCTCCTTAATGAAGTGCATAGATCAATAATAGTGGAGCTATGCCTCCACTCCCCCATAAGTATTAATGGCAGTGCTTAATTCATTAACTTTGCCCACAGCGGAACATTTCAGGATGGTCTCCTCCACATTCTTTCCAAATTTCCAACTCGTGAAATTTATCTTGTTTACACGAGGGGTCAATAAGCTATGCAGAACTCACTTCTGCCTTTTGAACTACGAGTATTTTAATATAAATATATCTTCTTTCAGTTATCTAGAAATCCATAATATATACAGAAAATTTGCACCGAGAATAAAATATACTTTTCAGTATTTACGAGGGTGTGAACTTTAATAGTGGCAACTATTTATTTACAACTGATACAAAATAGATGCATGTTTCGAAGTTTTACTGTCCTTCAATGTAGTCACCAGCATTGTGTACAACCCGTTGTCAGCGATGTGGAAGTCGTAGGATACTTTAGCAGCGCCTGTTGCGTTCATAGTTCGAATGGAGCGGTCTACTGCCTGAAGAATCTCTGGAAGAGTTCTGAAGCGAATGCCACGTAGTGTTTCCTTCATCTTCGGAATCAAGTCGAAGTCAAAAGGGCTTAAGTCCGGGGAGTATGCTGGATGGTACAGCGCTTCCCAGCCCCATCGCTCGAACAAATCGGCCACAGCTTGCGCTGCATGCGGCCGAGAATTATCCTGCAAAATGATGGGTGGGTTCTGCAGAAAGTATCGCCGCTTCTTTCTCGAAGCTGGTCGCAGGTTGTGTTCCAAAAATGAACAGTAATACTGCGCATTGACGGTCTGCTGTCGGGGAACGGTATGCGTTAGGATAACACCATCACAGTCGTACACGAGAATCATCATAACTTTCATATTGTTGGGGTTCTGATTTTCGTAGTGACCGGTAATGACGCCATTCATTCGATTGGCGTTTCATTTGTGGCTCGTACGATTTGGCCCATGTCTCATCCAGCGTAATGATACGGCGTAAGAAAGCCTCTCTTTCGCGCTCATAGCTCTCCAAGTGGTTACGAGCAGCGTCGCATCGTAGCCATTTCTGCATTTCCGTCAAATCATGTGGAACCCATCGTGATGATATTTTTCTCATGCCAAGGCGTTCCTTCAGAATGTAAAGCACAGTCGTATGCGCTAATCCTGTCTCTCGGGCCAGCTCACGAATCGTATGGCGTCGATCACTCTCCAGTAACGCGGAAAGAGCATACACTTCTTCACTGACACTAGGACGACCTGGCCGACGCATGTCTGCCACATTTAGGCATCCCTTGTTGAAGGCTTTTACCCACCTTGCCACTGTTCTGTAAAGCAATGCAGATTCCCCGCAGGCCTCTTGAAGAACTTGATGACACTGTCGTGCTGTACGGCCTCTGGCATAGTCAATCTTTATCCAACTTCGTTGTTCCTGTTTCGAAAACATTGTGACAACACTACATTAAGCCTCCAGCTAACACGAGGCTCTGTTCTTCTCGTCATTGCGCATGTGCGTGATGTGGGAAGGGAGAGACCATTTACTCTGAGGTAAGGTAGGTATGTAACTAACGTGTGGTACAAGCGACATTATTTGATTCCGTTGCATGGCGTCTCTACAGCAGTGTTGCCACTGTTAAAGTTCCAAACTTCCTATATAAGAAATATTTTCGAAATATCCTCGCTCCAGTAGATATTTAAGTAGTTACGGTTGAGGTGCTTGCAGATCTTCAATAGGTCATTATGTAAAGCTTTAGCAATTGTAATCTGATTTCAAATAAAATTAGAACTTGACGTCAGATTATAGTAAAACTCCATAACTTCGGATTTTATGTGTATCCGTTCGGCCACTTCCGAGTTATGGTTGCGGGCAAGCATAAGATAGTCTGACAGAGAGAACGACCTGTCGAAAATTATGGACGTATTTTTGAACATTCTGTTTGGAACATTCAAGACAGAATTAACTTGTTATAGTACTGTCACCTGTAGGGGATAGGCGTGAAGAAAATAACAAGTTCTAGATCGGAAGACTGGATTTATTGGCAATTTGGTTACAAGTTCTCTTAATCACACTCAATTATAACCCTATCGCTACTCTGCACACTTTCAGTTCACCGTTGCACACGCACTAGGATTCTCAGTCTTCACTAGTCGTCTCCTGGCAATGGATCTGAAGACAAAAACTCGCACTTCAAATCCCAATGAAGTCTTGTTACTTCGTCTTCAGTGACTCTGTAATCTACCGTTCTAGTCTATACTCAAATAATTTTCACAATTCACTAAAGATATGCTTTATTCTCTTCCTTGTACTCTCAATTGCTCTACACTAGTATAAGTTACAATAGGTCCTCGTTATGTAGGATCGCACGAACAGCACAGAAAACACAATCATGTGATTGCAACCCAGCCAGCCATTTGGCACGCTGACTGCTATCTAGCAACGAGCTATAACATTCGTCCTATCGTTGCGTGAGCATGTCGCGGGGAGTTTGTCGAACAGTTGCCTAGCAGTGCTTTGAGAAAATCCGTTACAGTATAAATAGAATTTTACTTACCTCAGATTTGACTGGGTCGAATGTGATATCCAACTTAGCAGATGTGAAGTCGAGGCTCATTTTGTGAGACTTCATTCTCAGTGACAGTCTCTCATATTTCGCAGTCTGTCCCTGCATACTAAAGACTTCAATAGCAGATGTAGGTGTGACCACTTTCAGTGTCCGATGATTTCATCAGAACAAAAATGTGATTTTATTTTGGTGTCTGTAATAATATTTGCATTGAATGTAAATCATTGTTTTGGTAATAGACTTTGTTACAATTTCGTTAAACAGTCTAATAGAGAGAGAGGGGCTAACTCTATTGATTTAGTCCAACTGAGTAGGTTTTACCTGAAAATTTAGACAGAATCCAGTCTCTGTAACGTTGTGCTTAAAAGAAACAGGACCATGATTTAGATCAAGACAGGACGATAGATAGTATCTAGAAATACAATATTTCTACTCACGTGTCATCGTCACAAATATTTAGAACTTAATTAGTGTAATACTCGATTTGACCAATATTTTAAAAGATATATAGCTCCATAATTATCATAATTGCTCGGTCCCTTCCTGATGCAATGCTGCGTTAAATTTGCTTATTACTTTATGGAAGGTGGAGATAATGCACATCGGTTAATGCCACACCAACTTATGTAGCTTCTCTGAAATGTAGAGGGCTTCTAAGTGGGATTGTGGCTAACGACTGGCTCAGATTTAGAGCTGGCTGTGCTGTAGGGGTAATTTCGATTAATGCAAAAGTAGGATTTTGTGTTTTCATATAATTTGAATCCTGTATATTTTCAAAATATTTCGACGCCAAAAATTCCAAGAGCCCACTTTAAGTGGAACCAGTGTCGCTTCTTATAATACATTCGCTTAACCGCCATATTAACTAACTCCATGCAACTGAATCTTTGTTAAAGCCGCCAATCTTTATGGTACTAAAAATATTTTAAAATTTTATGGAATCCGATGATTCGAAACCATTTCCAGAAGAGTCCACCTCTTTGTCATTTCTTGCGCCAGATATCCACTCCATAGAGCCCCATCCTATTTCTCTAAGATCCATCTTAATATTAGACCCCTACCTACAACCATGTTAATAATATTTAAAATTTGAAATTAAAGTACGAAGATCTTGTTCAATTCAGTATCAAGAAATCAATTAATTGATTCGTACATGACTGTATCAGACAGTCAAACACCTATATTTCTTTTCTTAGTTTCTTGGTGTGTGGTGAGACTGAGTCCACTTGGTACGTCGGCCATTAAATGGCCTATTGTACCAGCCGTGGATTAGAGATGATGAGTGTGTAGTGGGTGGAATGAGGATTGGCAGGGGAAACTAAAATACTCGGAGAAAACCTGACCCAGTGCCACTTCATCCACCCCAAATCCCTAATGATCTGACCTGTACTCGAACCAGGGTCGCCGCCGTCGGAAGCTACGACACAGTCTCACATATACGTTACTCAAATATAGGCTTCATGAACGTATCGTAAGATAAAAATGCTGATATTGATGTTCCTGATCCTGCCCAAGAATAAGTGTACGTTAAAGACGTGAGCTGCGTCTGACGTTTCGGAGGAATATATTGTCTCCATCTTCATAATTAAAGTAGAAATAGGATCAACGCCAACAATGATCCTCCGTGAAAGGCTGAAATTAGCAACTGTCTTATTGTTCCTTGTTAGATAAATCCTTAAACTATCTAACATTCATTTAGGCTATTACCTTCTTTTTCGTGTCGAATGAATAAGAGATGTTTGGATAGATGTGAATCCACATATTTCGCCGAATAATTTTTAAGTTTTAATATTTGTTATCTCATATATGTGAAATAAAATTTCATTTTCCAATCCGCTGTCATATTTGTTTTGAACTCCATAACTAGTTTAAATCACAGTACATGCTGTAGATGTGACACTCTTGCACCGTTCTGGCGAACTGATTACAAATTGACCTGAATGAGAAAGGTGACTCTAATGAAACAATGTTCTGACGCATGCACATCAGTGGGTTTTAGTTGCGCTTGAAGGAGAAAGAGACAAAGCTAACAAAAAATATATATTTGCCGTTGTTAAAATGGAGCATGACTCAATTAAAATCAGCTGCGAGCTAGGTTCTGTCTGGCTTTGTTGTTCATGAATTATTCACAACTGGGTCTTTTTCAAAATATGGTAGAATTTGCAACGACGGGTCAGCTGGTACCAAAACGACAGCAGCTGAAACAAACGTCAATATCAAGTCCACAAAGGACGGACACTCTAGGCAACTTGTATCGCATCATCGCTTTATTACAGTCATATGGTACGTCTCATCTGATAGGCTGAGTCTTTGATCTGTTCCACTCGGTCTCTGTCGCTTTGTGTATCGCCTCCTAAGGTCCAATTTGTTGTTTCACAGGACTCGTGCGATTGTCTACAGGACCGAATGAGGGGATGAATACTTGTATGGTACCTTTTCTGAGTTGCATGTCAGGATTATTACCGCATTAAAATGGGAGCGTAATATGATATTTAAAATTTTGACGCCCGCACTCCCGAAGAAATTTACAATACGGTCTTCGGGGTTACGGCACGGCACATATAGAATTGTGTTCACAAAATTGTTGTTCTGTTTTCTTTTAGGGGTGAGGTTCGAGTTCTTTCTTTCTCTCTCTCTAAATTTTAAGATTGATTTATTTCATACCAAAAGTACAAAATATAATCATCAATAAAACAACAAAAATAGAACAAAGGTTAGGACGAACAATTATTTCTCTATCCGTAATTATTAACCTAAATAAAAATATCATATTATTGAACTTTGAGAAATTTAATCACAGCCAAACACATAACTCAGACTGCCCTAACAACAAAAGTAAAAAAGAAAAAAAAAATGAAAAGATAGAAGAAAAAATGAACTAGCCACCAAAAACTTTCAAGCAAACACAACTGCATCAGAAGACCTATAAGAAGTAAGCAATCTCAGCACTGCAACACTGTAAGAGCGAAAACGATAGCGAGCGTTACGAAATCTAGAAGCTAGAGAGACAAATACAATGAATGACCCTTCACTCGTGGGGGAAAAAAAGTGATTTGCAAAATACAGCTCATATTGAAATGAAATCAAAACTAAATTATGACATACAAAATCAAATGTATAAACTCTAATCTCAAAGAAGAAATGAAAAAAAGGTCTCGTGCAGCAATATCCTCGCAGATCTCATGTAAAGAGGTGAAAACTGAAGCGGCAGGATTCTTCGAAATGTTAACAAGCTCCAACTTGAATCATGATTTTCTAACACAGAGCACAACAGCATTATAACTTGCGTTTGAAGTAACCTCCAACGTCATACGTAATATTTTCTGAAAGGGGAAATCCAACCTTAGCATATTTGGGTAGCCTCGGGATTTCTTATGGTATTTTGAGAGTCTAGTTAAAACACACTGAGAACCAAATATTGGGTACTCTTAACAAGACATTCACACAATTCGGTATAAGACTGAAAGGTATATAAAAACAAAATCTGTTGCTTGCTTTAAAATGAAGTAAGAAACTAGAAAAGGAGTGTTTGAGAAACAGGCATTAATGAAAGTATCAGACCCAAGATGTGTGGGGTAATTGGGTCTCGATTTACACAAATCACGTACGTTGTGACGGTAGTGTTATTTGTTTATTTATTTATTTATTATTTGATCAACGACACTGTAAGTAGCTCAGATTGCATAGCGTCTATTGGTAGCGTGATTGGTGAATAATGTGGTCAGTGGTATGTGGGATGAAATTGTTGTTACTGTCGCGTGTCTCCTAGGTAACGCGGCAAGAAATTTATGTGGGTCTCGGATTAGACGAATATGTTTATTGGACAGTTGCTTGTTTACACTCTAAACTATGACCACTCTCACTTATAACGCCTTCATATGTTTCCTCTTCAACTGTTATACACTCTTGCATCGCTATTCTCGGTGGAGTGTCTTGGTTCTTCTCGGATCGCTCGTTGGATCTGAACTATCCTTAGCTCTCGTTGGATCACAACTGTCTTCTTAGCTCTCTTCGAATCTAAACTGACCTGGTCCTCTGAACTGTTCTTCGCTTATATCCTACGCTCAGCTGGGACAGGAGCCACCTTGTCGAAAGGTTCAGTTTCGTTGCAAACGACTCTCTCGTTGCTACGGAAATACATGTCTCCCTAAAACAATTTGTTACTTAGGCATTGCTAGACTCTTGTAACGGTGGAAACCCCACTCTTAGGTTTTCGTGTTGCTTAAGTGAATTCCTAGGCAGCGGGCTGCTTATATTTTGTTGCCTAGGAATTGCTAGCCGTTGACCAGTGATGGCGTCTTATAGTCGGGCCTTCCTGGTGGCAAGTCACATTACTTATCTGGATGTACTGTTTGGATATTGAAGTGGTGAAACTATGAAAAATAACTACAGTACCTCAGTCAGCATAGCCGGTCTCCTGATCAAGATGTGAACCAGTGAGCCCCCGAATTCGAAGCAGAACTACCATAATATGTCCGATATTAAGATTGAGAAAGCTAGCTCTGGACGTTTAGCTTATTTGGTGGAAATGAATTCACGGGAAAACCTATATGCAAACGACCACTTAGAAGACAGACAAAGAGATGAGATGACAACATTAAGATGGATCTCATGGAAATAAGTTATGAGGGAGAGAGCTGGAGAGTCCTGACTGAAAATCTTCTCTTTGGCATTAGCGGGGTTGAATTTCACTGTGAGAGAGAGGGTGAAGCATCGTATCATATATATTCATATCCCTGAATGAAATAATTCGTGTTTTTAGGGGCACTGTTTTTAGAAAGTGAAACGAATAGAAGATTACAGGTTCACAGAATAAATTCTGGAATACCACACCAAATGATGATGATAGTCATGAAGCCAATTTAAATACTACTTGAAGATATAACAACGGAGGCCGGAACAGGCAACCCTTAAATATTCTAACTCTGTGATAAAATTATATGATACTCTGTTTCTATCAAAAGGTAGAAAAATGGTAGAGTTGTCGCTGTGCTTAACTAATTAAACACTACGAAATGAAGGCGTATGGAGGAGTAGATATATAGAGCCATATTTTCTTGACCTCGATACTAGCTGCAGGTGAGTGATCAGCTTCACTTTCCTGCAGCTTTACCCACCTGGGAAAGAACCCCCGGTACCCATTGGATAGGAGGCTGGTGGGCCCCAGAGCCGGTCTGGGCGCTGTGAAGAAGAGAAAATTCTTGATCCTACCGGGACTCCAACTCCAATCCCTCTGTCACCCAGCCCATACCCAGTCGCTATAGGGACTACGCTATTCAAAAATTTTAATATGCACGGGATAAATGTAACCGAGAAAGTGTCCAGCCTGTTGTGTCAAAAGGCTTGCATTTTCGTCACACAGCTCTGCGAATCTAGTGGCTTGCTACTTGTGGTGACTACCGCATTCATGCAGCCACTGTCGAGTTATTAAATACTGTATCAAACATTTTTCAACCTCGTAACTCATGATTATACATGGAACATGAGAAATTCGTTCTATACCTACAAATCACTCAAAAACCCAATTAAATTTCTGTCCACTCGAACACTGTGGACAGAATTGTCAGAATATTTGCCGAAAATATAAAGTTGAAAAAATTGGAAATATTGTGTGAAAGAGCAATATTCGTCCTTTTAGCAGAAACATATTTCTAAATACTAGCTGATTTTTTCTACCAGAAATATTCTTCCTTCTACGTGTAGTTACCATAAGTGCAGAAATTTTGTCTTATTAAGAGAGACCACAGTAAATCGCTTCGTGTTTTATAAATAAGTAGTGATAAACAAGCGTTGCAATGTTGACGGACGATAAATACATGGACGTTAAGTTAAACAATTGCAACAGGATGCTGATATACAGAATAATATTGTCACGTATTTATTGTCGTAACCGCTGTCGATGAACCCAATATGATCCGAACGTCCCACTTCTGACACCAGTTGTCACGTGTATTAATGAACTGTAGAAGGAATTTTAATTGGTAAATCGATAGCTAATTTAAAGCAGAGATATTGCACTTGCGAGGACAACATTCTCAAGAACAATACATTAAATGAGACAAGTGGAAGATAAAATCTCTACAGTTTAGTTGAAAAACGGGTCAATCGAAACCACACGTCCAAACATTGGTAGCTTGTTAAGTGGTTCAAAGTCTTGTTGTTGTAGGTAGTAAGCAAATATATGTCATGACGAATCAGCTGACAGAAGTTTCGTTCGGAACAGTAAATATGACAAATAATACAAAGTGTAACGTGGAAACAAAAGTCAATATACGTATTTAAGAAGAGGTTTCAAGAAAAATTCTATCGTAACACACCCCGGAGTCTGCCATTCTTATGTGAAATGGGAGCCGTTATTCTGGTGTGTTAGACAAAGCTGCAACTGCAATAGCAAAATCATTGGTATTGCAGCTTGGCTATCTGGCAAAAACGTTCCACACACTACCACACAGACAGGTACAGAATTATTGCAAGTGATTACAATATACGTTGCAGAACAAAAATAAGAACTGAATGAGATTGCGAATATAACCGCGTTCAACTCGCTTGTGGACAAGTGAAATCGTGTGATGAGAAAAGAAAGAAGAGGCCGAGAGATTGTCTGGTGAACACATAGACAGCATTAAGAGAGTCAGTTAGGAGCGTTCGTACCTGACATGCGGAGATTCTGCAAGAACAGGATTTTGCGAAAGGAAGAGCACGAGACGAGACCATGAAAAGTCATCTTCAAAGTGGTTGAATCAGTGTCACATGTTTCACACACACTGACTACGTCTATGAATACAATGTACTAAACGCTATCAGTCATATCGGACGAATAATGAGTATTCCGTAAGTAAAAGCTTAAATGCTTCACGACATGCAGTACAAGTATGTCTCAGTATAAAATGCTGAGCAACACCTCAGCTTGCTAGATCTTCCTTTCTCGGCTCGGGGAAATGGTGCTCTATGCCGCGTTTGGTGGAGGTCATATTGATGCTAGGAAAACGTTCTCACTTAAAAATAACATGGAAATAAGCAATAGTTGACATTATATATTTAATCTCCTTTTTTATTTGCAGAGTCTGTAGATATCATACGGAAAAACAAAAACTTTTGAACTTAAAGGTAACAATCCTTCTTCGAATTAAAACTTCCCTTGACTTCATGATATTTTTATTTCTTCGTGTTGTTCCCAGATATTTAAACTTCGCCACTTTTAGAATGATCTAATTACTTATTTTTTTGGATCTACCTTTGTTATGATTTGCTGTGCATGCTAATGGTATGATATGAATATACAATTCAGCTTTCTCTGGGTTTTCTTACAGACGGACGCTAATGGAAGTTGGTAAAAAGAATGAACTGGCTATAAGAACAAGAGAAACATGTCAGGGAAAGTAATGTAGCGAGTAAAATGGCATAGGCTTATCCTGAGCTTGTAGAGCACAAAACTAGGACGGCCCACAAACCGTCCCCACTTTTTAAGCTTATTTAGCTGATAGGTCGTGCTATTTACTGCAACCCTACATGCTTGTTTACATAAGTCTCCCAGTTTACAAGAAAATTCAAGAAACAAAACGCTGCAGACCAACGAGAATTCGTCTCTGAAGTTATCCGTCAAATGTTGCAAGGACAGAGGGCGATTACCAAGATTTTAAAACAATGAATTTGATTCTGTGTTAATAAATATTTCGCAATATATTCCGAAATGTAGTATATATATATGTATATACACTCGCAGTCAGCGGGGCAGTGTAGTCACACACGAAAGTAAAACATACTGCATCATGTGAGAGTATAGGCACTTGTAACCTTAATGAAGAATGTTATTTTATGTAATGTGACGCTGTGTATTTGGCCAATACAAGATGGGTACAAGAGTGTTGGAGGAACAGGTTGGGTCTATCTTCAGGATAAAACGTTCCTACTATAATGAAGGAAACGTCAGGACCTATTAACATTACTGCATAATGTCACATTCCAGAAAACAGCAATCTTCAACACTTATTTTGCTGTCATGTTGAAGCAATTAAATTACTTTTTTCCCCCTTGGCACTACAGCCCCAGTGGGCCTAAGCCTACCTCCATGAACTTTTCCGTTCACTTCGGTTTTTCTAACACATTCGGTAGGACTCCTTGGGCGGGTGATTAGCTCGTCGCAAGGCCTCTACCTGTACACAAACACAGAAAAACGCACACACAAACTAAACATCCATGCCCTGAGTGGGATTCGAACCCACGATCCCGGTCTCGAAGCGAGCGAAGACAGTACATGCCTTAGACCGCTCGGCTACGGTGACCGGCTAACTGAATGACTTCATCTCCGTCAAAAATAATGGTTACTCTTTTGTTGTGTTGCAAGAGGCCCATGTGACGGATGTACAGGGCTGTTGGAGATTGTCACCTGTTTATTGTCCCAGTATAAAGTTAACGGTCACGAATTATGATAAACCAGGACGGTTACTTTTACTAATCCGATACAATGTGATGCACGGTATATCCTGAAATATGTGCTTACCTTAGCGAGAACCCCAGTCTCCCATTGCACCTATTTTAGGAAACATACTTGTGGCCGATTCTGAATTAATTTCCTTCCGGAAGCCTAGGCAAGGAAGGAGCTCATGTGATTTTAATTAGTTCTGTTATGACCTAGCCTGAACCGTGTTTCTCCGCGGCTGAAGCGGAGCTCGACTTTATTAAATGCGCCCAGTGAGAGTTTACAGAGGTTGCAATATTGTTGGTGGGTTTTCTTCATCAAGAAAAACGTGCTCGCGGTAGCCAAATCGGAGACCGACATTAAAAACGCTGTTCCCAAGAGGGAATAAATAATGTGAAGCTTGAGAAAACTGCATAATGAGGATCTTCATAGATTGCAACTCTTCGCCGAAAGTAGTTAGAGTGATTAAGTCAAGGGATATGAGACAGGAGTGGCTTGGAGCCGCATGCAGAGCTGAGGAATACTTACACGGTTTTGACGTGTAGGCCAGAAGGGAATAGACGACTAGGAAGATCTAGGAATAGGTGAGAGGATAACACTAAATGTGTCTCATAGAAATTAGATGGAGGGGTACGGACTAGATTGATCTGGCTCAGGATAGAGATCATTGGCGGGCTGTTGTGAATATAATAATGAACTTTCTGATTCCATAAAATGTTGGGAAGTTCTTCAGTAGCTGAAAGACTGGTGGCTATACAAGACGGACCCGGCTCCATGGAGTGTGTTACTTCGTTAGTTACTGCAGTTACTTACTTGTTTAACCAGCTGATTTACCTAAGAATCTGCCTGCCGGTCAGTACGGCTTTTATGACCACGATTCAATTTCATTTTAGATAGAGTGGGATTTATTCTTCGTCATTACACCAAACCCGCACCTGAAGTAACGGTGAACTGTAAATTATGTAGATAAGCGATAACGCTTGTGTGTATGAGGTGTCAATAAATCCAAATGATCCAATCCAATCAGCGTCTAATAAGTCATGCACCCCTAAAACGCGACAATATTGAACCCACCAATCGCTGATCGCCTTAGAACTAAGAAAGCTTTTGTTCCAGGTAACAAATTCACACGCTGGGAGCCGTTTCAAATCCCGGCCTCTGAATTAATATCATCTAAAATCGAATTAACTCAGAGGACGGAGCCGATAAAACGGCCCATGACTTTAGAGCCTCTATATGTTTGGCGTATAAGCTACCGACAGGCATAATTACACCATCTCACCTAAATAACGATCAATTTGTCTGGACGGAATACTAAAACATAGACGAAAGTTAGAAAAATTTTGGGGAGGAAAAAGGGGATCCAATGTGTGAGAAGGCAGTTAATTTGGATGCTAAAACCAGAAGATGAATGACCCATAGAAAAGTGCCTGAACAGTGGGAAATAAAAGTAGGGAACTATGAGGTCACACCTCAAGCTAAGTAGCCTATTGCAAAATCCGTTATGAAGAGGAATGAACCGAAGGCTCCAACCGCTCTTCGTGACCCTTTAGGAATACAATATCATCAGGAAGAGAAGGCCAGCATGGCTGAGGATTTTTTAGAAAACACATTCACATCTCTTAACCTGTGCGACAAATGGAGTTTAGAGGCCAGGAAATGCAGGAGACACCCTTTTGAAAAATACGATCCTGTGTCATAGAGAAATTAATAAATGCATTTAAATTGAAAAATGTCTGTGGAATTGATGGCATTCCAAACGAATGCCTCAGACATATTCAGAAAAGACATCTGGTACACCTGACACATTTTTATCAATGCCTTTAGATGTCGCATTTTTCAAAGCCTTGGATTGGACCGAAAATCATAGAAGAAACCTAAATTTCCTCCAAGTTTACATCCTATAATCCCCCTGTCCATTACGAGTAAACACTTCAAGAAAGTTATTCCGAACATAATCCAAAGGAACATCAAGAAATGAGATCTCCTTGATCCAAGTCAGTGTGGTTCCCATGTATGTCACAGCACAGTGCCTCAGTGTGTGAGACCAACGGATCATATGACTCCAGATTTTAACAATACTACGGCTGCAGTATTCCTGGATATAGGAAAAGCTTTTGATATAACATAGTAACCTAGATTATTGTATAAATTACATAAATTAAAATTTTCGGATAATATAATTAAGCTTATTATCTCATTTCTTTCCTAGAGAAAATTCAAGTTTTCTGACGACGGTGAAATATCTACAAGCAGATATGTACATGCAGGTGTGCCACTAGTTTCCGTTCTATCCTCCGTGTTTCATAACCTATATTATAAAAGATGTCTCCCTTACCTCAGGTCTTTATCTTGCTTTCTTTGCGGATGAAGAATGCATGTGACGGGTCGTAAGGAGGCCTATGTTCTCAGAAAGTTGAAGCATGGTCGCCACTCAAAGGAGTCGGGGTGTGAGCGCCGGAAAATGAAAATTGCCTATTTCTCTCATAGATGCAGATCGGTTTAGGCTCAAGCCAGTTTATATGCATAGAACACTCCTTTTGCAAATCAAGTAAAATACCTCAGTGGAATACCGTATTTACGCATGTATAGGCCGCAGCACAATTTTCAGACAGAAATTATAGAAAAAATAATTTTCTTGAAATATTATTTCAGGAGCAGAACATCCTGTATTGCTAATTATGGATATATTTTTTTAAATGAAGTGTGATTTCGAATATTTCGAATATAAACCGCACCCCAGTTTTCCTCTTGAATTTTTGGCAAAAAATGTGTGTCCTATACATGTGTAAATACGGTATTTGATAAAGAAATACTTGGAGATATCACATGTCACGGCTTTTCAACTCTCCATATATATGTAATTATACGACTATACCAATATTATGTAGACGATAAGCAGACGTCATACAAAATCATGGGAATGGGGCATGTTCGCGGTGCAGGACAAGGTGAAGCCAAACACAAAATATGTAAGAGGCATAAACTTGGAGGCAGTCAAGCTTACAACAGTTCAAGTGACTAAGCTGCTGTTGTAGCATAAGATAAATAAGATAGGCATTATCTGCTTTGCAAACCTGGACTGACAGAAGACTTGTATATATTATGAAAGGAAAACAGTTTTCAATTTTCAATATTATGCTACATTAGCCAGAAGCACTCTTAATGAAGGCCAAACCGATTTGTAAGAGACAAGCCCATTCTTTCGTCAGAGAGAATATAAAGATTATGACCATGAGAGGTAAGTTACAAAAGCAAGCAGCTGCTTATGAGCCTCAAGAGGCTCGGCGCCGGGATGAAGCGAATGGCTGTAAACCGCCGGCCGTAAAGTAACTGAATCCAACTCAACTGTCTGTAAATTGTTGAACATCTTAAACGTCCCATGTTTCTGTGCTCACTATTCACTCTAATTTCCTTGAAGTTTGTAGACTCAGACATTTGCACATCTATCTTACGCTCATACACAAGTCTGTGGTAATGTATAGGCCTCTGCTGTTTTAAATAAGCGCACATTTTCAAACCGAGCTCTTTGCTGAAAACGAACACCAGAACATTGCAGCAACAGTTGCAGAGCAATTCTCACGTAGAGTCATTCTTGATGATGGCCTACAGATTTTCTACACGCGGCCTGTATCGATAGTCCTTGTGCGGCGTATAAATCCTTTGCTAGGCAAACACTTCGAAACAAACAACGAGACAACACCCGTTGCTATGCAACAGCGCGGTACACAAGCCACTAAAAGAAAATTGCTTTTAGAAAAGGTGTTATGCAACCCGTTGCTAGGCACCTACAACTAAAACAATGGAAATGTGAATGTTTTCTCTGTGGTCCGTGCCTCCGTGCCAATAAGTCATGTTGAAGACAATTTGAGCAACCAAATTGGACGGCAGTTGTCAGTTGAAAGTCAGCCTGCGAAGGGAAGACTAAGAGGTTGGTATGAAATGGCCACCAGTCTGGGAGTTAGTTGTCAGTCGAGAGCTGTTCTGCATGGAAGGTTGTGAAGGTAGATCTGAGAGCTTGAAGGTGAAGATTCTCCCCTGTTAAAATCCGTTATCAGGGATCGAATGATGAAGACACAGTAGCCTGGATAAAAAGCTTAGTGGGTGTTGTGGTGATTGTAAATTGTGGAGATGAGCGACGGCGCTGTAATTACTTGTAGTAAGAAGTAGTGTGTATGTGTGGTCAGTAAATCCATTCACAATCCAAACCCCGTCTGTAGTCACTCCAAATCGCTGCTCTCGCTTGCGCCAAGAATGTTCCCAAGTCAATGTTTTTAAAATATGACAATTTTTTATATTCACTGAAGTTACGAACCAACAAATAAGAAATGTAATAATTTATACGATTTTCAAACAATGACACCCAGAACTTAAGTTATTTACATTCAACAATTTTAGAAATACTTCGTCTGCCAATGACGAAATTAGGTGCAGTTTCCCGACTTCTTATATCTTTATTACGGGTTGAGGTTTGTTTGACGGAAAACACCCTCTCTCAACAATTCCTAGACGTGTTTGTCGCTCCGATTTCTAGAAACGGACGTCGTATTTTTCCACGGTACTCTTCTGCGGGAACGTCTTTAGCGACTTGTTACCTAGTAATGGGCATGGCGCGGACCACATAGAATACAATTCTTGCAATAACCTTTCTAGTTGCGTGTGTATATTTCGGGCGTTGTCCTGAAATGGATCTACATGTCGCAATATAAAACTGTTAATTTTTGTTTCAATCCAGTGAATATTTAACAAATTGAAAAAAAATACTTATTTTTGCAGGGAGATAATTTAGTGAAACTATCTAGGTAGAAATGTAGCTTATGTGTACCTGCAGTAAACAAACATCAAGGACAAATAATGCATTCAAAATAAGAAATAAGATTTAGAAAAAAATATATTTATTCCTTTGGGGCACCTTTTTCCTTTTTATCAAAATTTTTACCTCCTAAAGCAAAGTATATGAAATTGTGCTGGGTCGTAATAATTCGTTGTTTTTACCTAAACTTCTTACCAGAAAATTCCAGATGATAACATGTGATATATTTTGTCACATTTGTTTATTTCAGGAAAAAATATTTTTCACACTAAATATTCCAGTACAGAAAGGCCTGAATATTTCGGCTTTGGGTTCCGTGATTCGTAATGAGCCATATCTGTGAGGATGTTCTTTTTTGTATTTCGCAATAGTATTCTGTCTAGAACCATATTTTGCATCAAATGTAGTCTGCAGTCACGACTATTTCCCAAATTACTTCACACTTTGTCAAAGTCGTGCTCTAAGTCTATGTCACACCCTCTCGCTCTGTGGGAACGAAATGCAAAGAACAAATGAAGCAAAAAAGATTAATTTATTGTCACTGACAGCTGAAAGAACAGAATGGGGAACATAGCCAATAAAAACGTGGTTATAATTTTTGGAAACCAATGAGTACTACTCCTGAAAACAAGGAAACTTGTGCATTGCGGCAATATGAATAGCAATACGCCTATTATTTAATTCCTTTTCAGAAGGTATATTTCCATTTACTTCATGTTCGCCAAATCCTGAAAATTGGTTACTATATTTCTCATAAAATAATATTTTGACAAATTTCAAAGAATACATAGATCTAAGAATTTAATTTAGGAACGAGGACTATACGGTATAGTGGTACCAAATGACTCACTGCATCTTCAGTTCCTTTACAATGCTCTGCTTATGCTCCTTTCGTAGAACGACAGATGTCCTTATGGTTCATTTCTAAGAACCTCAATGCCGTCTGGCATGAGATACACAGAAGGAATTCTGAACTAAACTCCCTAGTGACAAGTCCACTGGAGTTAAATCTGATGCCCTTGGTTATCACAGGTTTGGGCCGCTGCGGCCAATGAAATTTCCTTCGTACTGACCGAAGAGAAAACATAAGATGGCTGCAAAATATGAGGAAGAGGAAATAGTCCTAACATAAGATACTCAAAATTTATGAAGTTTATAATGACCCTAAATATATGTAGCGCCTATGCGTCTTCCGAGATTATTATTCTTGTTGAGTTTTACAATTAAATGAATGTTGGTACTTGTGACTTACTCCAGCGTCCAGTGACATGACTTTACATGCTCAAGAGTTCTAAATAAATAAGGAGACAGGATCCAAAAAGCCTTGCATTTTTTACCCATCTATTAGTTTCTAGAGCCCTCATTTGTAGAAATGAAATATAATCCAGTGCTTGTTTCCTACAGTTTACTGAAGTTTATACGTTGTCGAAAGATTATATTCCCTCTTGTTATTGGCATTTTGTTTGAACTTCTATGTAAATGAATATAGACTTAGTTATAATTAGTGAATCTATCATGATCTAACAAATCATTAATCCAGTTACTTCAGAACAGCTTATTTTAATAAAAACCCAGTAAACGCATCGTTCGGTTTAATATAAACAGATGTTCAGCCCGGTTTAGTCCAATTACTTTCTATTCCCTTGAACATTTCTAGTGGCCTACGTTAGTATGAAAAATACTAATTTCATAATTTCAAGTTGAATTTGACATGTATTTCATTAGACTGCGTAGCATCGGCACCTCCCCTTTCCAAATTTCCGTCCGGGGATTTGTTAACTTGAATGAGGGTTTATGTTGCATTCCCAAGTTTCTCCAAGCAAATGCTTCTTTAGTATACTCGTATGTATGTAGTTACCGAAAAATAAATTTAAATTTATAAACAACTTGTCAATTTTATTCGACACTATACAGTCTAAGCCGTTAACAGAGCAAGGTGAAATCAGTAAATAGGTTAGAGAATCAAGCTACAGGCTCTTTACAGCCTTACAGAACACGATGTATGAAAGTAAATTACATCATATATATCGCAGAAAGTGATAAAGTTCCACTTCGTCATTGATGGATCTGGTTAACTTCGAGAGAGGTAACCAAACTTCCAATCAAATTGTAACTAGTCGTAATTGTTTTAATACCATAGTATTACAACCAGAAGAAACCGCCCATAGATTTCCCCTTTCGACATTGATCCGTGAGGTATAGGGACACAATTTACGATCCAACTTCTTAGTCAGAAGTCCTTAGTAATTAATGCAGTTGAAAGAAAGGACGTTTTCTAACTTCCGTAGTCAAAAGAAAGTTACACATTGCTTTATATACCATTCTACTAAATCATAATTAATTACTTGTCCGTTCGTATGTGTTTTGCCAGACTTTCTTTCTACTCCCTCCTTTTCTTTCCTTCTTCCTTTCTTTCTTCCCTTCTTCCATTCTTCTTTTACTCTTTCATTAAGTAAGGGTCTGTTTTAATTTTTCTTTTACATCCAGTGGAGAACGTTGTGTGTAAATCGGAACCTATTTTATGTCTTATGTCCACGTAAAGCTACACAACAGACAAAAGCAAGCGCATACTTTTCGTATAGGATACGGAATCATCTTTCAGTGTTCGGTTGAACCGAAGCTACACGATAGTATAGTTGTATGAACTCTCGAATTCCCTTTGAAGTTGCAGTTATATAACAAAAGTTTCAAAGCAAGTAGATATTTTCGACTCTTAGGCATGTAAGGCAATTTGGTGTCCGTCAACACAATAACAAACAAATAAAACTGATATTGAATGTGTCCGTGCGGAGGAGGGTTAGAATATTCCGCTGTAGCCCTGCGAGTCGTAGAAGACGACGGAAAGAGAATCCGGTGCCTGGGGGTTTAACCGCGCCACTCTGTCTCTGGGGACATAATTACATGGGCTTGCTCCTCCGAAGAACTGAAAACCGGATGCTGTAATTCAAGACAGAATAGATAAATATGACATAATCTTCTAAAGGAGATTATGGCTCAAAAGGGGTTGTTTCGAACATGAGGATAATATTAAAATTGTTAACAGTCTGTTATATATATCCACTACATGTTTCGATCCAAAAGATCATCATCAGCGGTATTCATGAATTTATATACACGTCGTTATTGAACTGTCTCTCTAAAATTGGTCCCTTCATACAATCATAAGGCTGTAATAAAGTATAAATACTTTCATTTACATCAGTACATTTTGTTAGCGACGCGTTCTCTTGAAGTATATAAGAAACAATCACCCATAGTAAACGGTAGATTCTTCTGTTAAAAGTAAACGAGTAAGGTTCACATATCGAGGGTTTTGAACAGTTATATCTACTGAGATATAATGCCATGTGTTCTATTGAAAATCAACCTACATTTCGGAGAAAAATATGACCTCCTTCAAAGCTGAAGAACAAACCAGCAGTATGAAGCATTCATAATCAGGGCGATTTCTTGCTGGTCATACTCTTCAACCCTGAAGATATAGGCGACATATTCATCCGAAACGTAAATTGATTTTCAGCGGACTACATAGCGTTACAGCTCAGAAGACAGAACTTTTTCAGCTAAAACGAATAATTATACCTATACTGAATGATTGATGAAAACCTGGAAATACGAATATTTATAAAAAGAACTTGAGTATTTAGAAACATAGAAGTTAATTTCGTTGACGAACACGCATTAACATTAACAGTTTAAACATGGATTCTTCTACTTTGTATTACTTTCTCTTGTCAACATTTTCCTTTGTTTCATCGCCCCCACTACCCTCGAAGTTGCAAGGAATAGAGTACGGTTAAGGAGTTTGGAGTAGAGGAACTTGCCTTTATTTGTCGCAATCTTAAAAGAATTAAATCAAAATTCAAGACATTACGCATGGAGAGTTAATATAAATTATATTTACTATATTTCATCCACACCCCATTCTTCGATTATACCACTACGACCCAGAGAGTAAGGGAGGCCTTAGAAGACATACTCTATACCTTATATGCCAAGTTGTTGAATTAGTGTATACTGAAATGTCGACATTTATTAATTTATAAGCCTTCAAATTTGGGGAGAAATTACATTGTTAAAAAATGAAAAAGTTACAGATGTCATATATCACTGAATTTATGGCAGCTTTTGTTTCCTCTTAGAATGATACATATCGAATTAAATCTGTACCCATAATATTTTCACGTGTATGGGGGTAAGCGTGACGAAAATTGTGGGTTCAAATAGGATGATTGAATTTGTTGGTACTTCGGTTACAAGTTCTCTTACTCACACACAGTTATAGCGCTATCTCTATTCTACACACTTTCAGTTCGCCGTTGCGCACGCACCAGGATTCTCCGTCTTCACTAGTCTTCTCCTGGCAACGGATCTCAACACAAAAGCTAACACTTAAAATCATTATGAAGTCTTCCTGTTATTTCGTCTTTAATCACTCTGTAATCCTCTTTCCTAATCTGTACTCGACCGATCTTTAAAATTCACTAAGGACACGTTCCATTCCCGTCCTTGTATTCTCAATTTCACTGCACTAATCTAAGCTACAACAGATCCTCTTTATACATACTCCGCACGGACCACAGAGCAAACATTAGGCGCGTGACTGATGCCCAGCCAGTCCATTGGCGGAGTGTTTATTGAAACCACTGCCTATCAACGCTTTTACCAAATCCGTTACAACATCTTCGTAATTCATGAAGGAAATAAAAAATGAGTCTGGCTACAAAGTTGTTATATTGTCTAAAATAAATTGACGCAATAAGGCTTATATCCACTCGGAGGTTGAGTCCACCTCTCCAAAGTTTTAATGCACCAAACATTAGCTCTAATTCGCAGTGTAATGGAAATGATCGATGTTGCGGTCGGTTGGGGTGCCATGTGTCTCACTCGTGGGACTGATTTCTCTCCAGGCAATGGGTTTCGAATATAAATGTGTATCAAAACTCTTGACACCAGTCTACCGCAAACGTCACTCTCATTACATCGCGGTCTGCTGCTCATTGATATTTAAAGCGTTGTTATATTATTTAGTTCGTCAAAATGTTTGCATTGCATTGTTGTTACAAAATATAGGAATTAAATAACATGAAAATGTATAATTTTCCATGAACTGGTACGTAAATCATCTAATAATTAATTTGATTAATAAATTATCAAAAATTATAACGCATAATTGATTTATCTGCAGAAATATTTTTCAAAATACGTATCATGTTCGCAACCTATTAGTAAGATTAGACCGTGTAACAAGTCCATTCTTATAATACTGTCACGTGTAGGGTGGTACACGTGACGAAAATAACGGATTCTGTACCGGATGATTGGTTTATTAGGACTTCGTTTACAATTTCTCCTAATTACAATCAATGCAGCACTATCGCTGATTTACATAATTTACAGTTCACCGTTGCACACACACTTGGATTCCCAGTCTTCACTAGTCATCTCCTGGCAACGTATCTCAACACAGAGACTATAACAATTTCACTAAATTACACACTCCAGATATTACACATTAAATCTTCTCTTTAGAGCCGCACTCTTACAACTAACTCTTAAGTACACTGCACTGCACTGCACTGCACTTTGAACTAATCTAAACTACAATAGTTCTTCGTTATATGGGTTCGTCAATTGTGTAAATCAGCAGTAATGTAANAATCAATGCAGCGCTATCGCTGATTTACATAATTTACAGTTCACCGCTGCACACCCACTGGGATCCCAGTCTTCACTAGTCATCTCCTGGCAACGTGTCTCAACACAGAGACTATAACAATTTCACTGAATTACACACTCCAGATATTACACATTAAATCTTCTCTTTAGAGCCGCACTCTTACAACTAACTCTTAAGTACACTGCACTGCACTGCACTGCACTTTGAACTAATCTAAACTACAATAGTTCTTCGTTATATGGGTTCGTCAATTGTGTAAATCAGCAGTAATGTAATACGTGTAATTATTTGTAGTTACGATTCGTAGGTGGTTAATGAATTACATTAGCAATCCAGATCACGTGTTTAGCCACTGTCACGCGTGACAATACACTTTAAGAACTTCACCAGCTCTATTAAGTGTATTTCACTTAAATTATTTTTGTGTATTTGTAGCTTATTTAAATAAGCTGATAGTAATTCCGACAATATAGTGTACTTATTTAAGTGAAATCTCAAAATGAACGATTAAATACATAACCATATATTTTCTTGTATAAGAGAAATAGAGAGGAATGCACCCTTATAATTAGTCATATTGGTTGGAGATACCAGTGCATTATGACACAGATATTCACAAAATGGGCGAATTATGAAATACCTTACCTTGTACTTCTTTAAAGGAGGAAGATACTGAAGTCTAAAAGAAAGTGTTTGCAGAGCTGTAGCTTGGCAACGCGTTGATCAAATCCGTTACAATATAATGTTCAGAACTTATTACCTTTGACTGTATGGAACAGGCTCATTCCCCAGAAGTATCTCATCTCTCATCAAGTCAAAATATTCACCGTCTTTTTTATTACCCGAACGGTCATCAGCATGTTTATAATAGCACGCCATTGGACACCCTGGCCGACTCGCTGCTCTGGACCCTAAAGCCCTCTTTTTCCCTTCAAAAGCCATCCAGTATTTATTTATCCTTCCATCTTCCCAGGCAGATCTGGGATTTCCGAAATACATGGCAAGTATAATTGATTCATTCGTTTTTAAAACGCTATACTTTCCAAAGTAATATACATATAAATATGATTGATATATAAAAAGAACCGTAAACTCACTGAGTTTATATTATGTGCCTCAGTTGGCAGCACGAATACAGAGCCTTTACAAAATGGCGACAAAGCAAGAAAAGAGTTTTTGTTTGTTGGAATATGCGAGATGTTCTTCTGTTATAGCAGTGAAACACGCATTCAAAAGAGAGTATGGAAAAGAACCGCCATGTAAACAAAGCATTTTGCCGTGGTATCGGCAATGTTCGTCGCTACGTAAACAATGAACTTTGGCATCGCTGGATTGGGCGTGTTTTTGAGAATGACGTAGCTCTGTTCACTTGGCCTCCCAGATCACCTGATCTAACGCCTTATGACTTCTTTCTTTTGGGGTTACATTAAGGATCGCGTTTACGTACCCCCACTGCCAAGAACACTAGTAGAGCTGAGGGAACGCATCGATGCTGCAGTGATGACCATTGACAGGATGATGCTACAAAATGTGTGGAACGAGCTCGACTACCGCCTGGACGTGTGTCGTGTGACCCAAGGGGCACACATAGAACATTTGTAGAGTGTGAAGAAAACTTGGTGAGTTTACGGTTCCTTTTATATATCAATCATATTTGTACGTATGATGCTTTGGAAAATATAGCGTTTTAAAAACGAATGAATCATTTATACTATCCCTGTATTGCTTTTCTTTCAGTTTATCCTATCAATATTTGGAACAAGATGAACAAGAAGTCCGCATTATTGCAGAACATATCAATTTAAAATTTAACATAACATGTAGTTGTGAATATGGTTTATATATTTGTGGCTTTCGTGCCCTCAGTAGCAGAACTTTCTTGTTTCGTTACCCTCTCCCCTTATCTCTCTGAAGTGATAAAGTGCTTGAATCATCATTCAAGTCGAAGGTTCATTAATCAACGGCCCGTGACGTGTCTGGCCATCCGTGCGTCTTGCATCAGACCTATCTCGGAAGGGACTCGACCTTTGTATTAGCATATAACCGGGGACGTTCCCTTACATTTAAGTGACTTTAATTGTCACGTCATTATTCATCTCTCGCATCAAGACCCTGAAGCCACAACAAAAGACAATCGCCCATTATTCAGTAGAGCGTTACATAGGTGATTATTGCAGCATCGGAAGCAATCTGCCATTGAATGTTACTTGTTCGTACGAGCCATGTAAGGGCTAATTATTAGTTAGGTATAGAAAGACATTTCCTTCCTGTTAGGGTTCCAGTGAAGAGACCGTGGTCAAATGTAACGGTATTAGCGAGATGCTTGTGTCCATTTTTAGCAAGTGCAATAATGGAGGTCGGCAGTATAGAAAGCAAGTGCTGTATTTTTTGTGAAACTTGCTATACGTATTTTTCATTCAAGATTTTTCAGCTATCTGGCATTGTTAATAATCACATGTCAGCATTGAAAATATTTAAGGTGAGAACTCCAGCAGCGGTATTGACTGATTCATCTTTGACGTATTTAATTACGTTTTTCAAACACTTACATCAGCTTTTCCCAACTTAATTTTGTCATGCAATTATTTTTGCACTCAAAAGAAACTTTTATGTAACCACTAATAAAGTTCTTATATGCGAAATTAAAAATCTAGACCATAAATAAGTAAGTAAAGATAAAGTTTTCCTTGAACTCAACTAATTAAGCACTATGCCATGAAGTATGGGGGTATATAGATCCACATTTTCTTGATCTCGATACTAGTTTGAGGCGAGTGGCATCTGCCACTTTACTCTGGGGAAAGAGCCCCCGGTATCCATTGCATAGGAGGTTTGGTGGACCCCAGAGCCGGTCTGGGCAACATGGAGAAGTGTGAATTCTTGACCCCACCGGGATTCGGACTCCTACCACTCGGTCGTCTAGCCCATAGCCAGTCTCTATACCGACTGCGCTATGCCAGCTTCACATACTTAAGTATAATATGTAAATATTAAACAAATACGTGAGGTGAACATATTTTAATTACACGTACATATAGAAACAAAAATCATACTATATGTAAGATTTGCTATATGTTTACGAAATCCTAAGCTTAATAATTAATATGCCACATATTTGCAATTTTCAGTGTTAATATTGGCTATTATTTTTCATTTTCGCATAATTTCTTTGTTTTGAATTGAATATTTGAAAGTTGACATTTTAAATGTGGCCTCGTATTTATTCTGTGTGTGTATTTTGCTTTTATTGCTGTGTAATTCAAGAATCAAATTCCGCACTCTTATGTTCTGACGCAAGTTGATTAATTTCTCGCTTGTTTTCTCCGAAGCACGAACATCCTTCAGTTTAATATTCTCTTAATTTTGAAGTGGCATTTGCAGTATAGGAAGCTCAAAAATGATTTTAAATTACCTTTGTTTCAATTCAATTCAATAATAATAATTCAATTCTTTATTATTTATGTGCTGAGCCAACAGCCGTAAGGCCAATTATAGACTCAGCACAGTGTATGATAGAAGTAGTTACATCCTGGACAAACACAATATAAAGTCAAACAA
>NW_019725842.1:1093162-1126840 GCF_002891405.2 Cryptotermes secundus | reverse complement strand
ATATTAACAATTTTAGGTTCAGTGTCATTGACAGAAACTGTTCCGATTGCAAATATGTCGAGATCTTTAATAATAATAATAATAATAATTCATGTTTATTTACGTGCAAACTAGGGCCGCGCCATATCTCAAGCAGTTAGTCACTGGCTTCCCACCGCAGCGGCCCGGATTCGATCCCAGTAATAATAATTCGATTTGTAACATCTCAACAACCCAAAGGTCAGTATTTAATATAATCACAAGCAAAGGGACACACAGAGAGAAAACTGGAAAGCGTGTACCATTTAGAAAATAACAATTTAATTGGTGCTACCAAGACAGCCATAATGGCACAAGAACAGAACAGTCGTATACCATATCTAACATACATTAATAATGAACCTTTTTTTTCCTTTGCACAACAGCCCCAGTGGGCCTAGGCCTACCTCCATAAACTCCGTTCACTTCGGTTTTTCTAGATCTTACACATACGGTAGGACTCCTTGGGCGAGTGATCAGCTCGTCGCAAGGCCTCTATCTGTAGACAAATACAGAAAAACGCACAGAAACATCCATGCCCTGAGTGGGATTCGAACCCACGATCTCGGCTTCCGAGCGAACGAAGACAGTGCATGCCTTAGACCGCTCGGCTACCGTGACCGGCCAATAATGAACATAGGGATGCTTTAATAATTAAGTGTAGAATTTACAAAATACATTTAAGAGACAGAGTTATTTTTCCAAAAACACTATGTCCCTACAAACAACATTAGCAGCTAAAGCGCATCTAGCAGACGGACAGTTTTCACTAGAACAGCAGACGGTGAACATAGAAAAGACCCTGATATACCGAGCAGGAACTCGGAGACCAACGGTTTCCAAAACAGAAGGACAGAATTTAGAGCCATGATAAACAAGAGTAAAGAACAATGTATCAAAGTGATGAGCTATCACTGATACCTCCTGTTTTGTAAGGTGTGTAATTTAACTACTCCAAAGGAAGATCACAACTGTAGTCGAACTGAAGAAATGAGCGATTAAAGTCGATGGCCAGACTCTTCTGCTGGATGCATTCCAGCTTCTTTATATTCGAAACTACAGAGCCCTATTCAACCTCAGACGTAACCAACATGAAGTATAATATGCGCATGTATTCAAGGAATGAGAATGTGAAGGTTACGCTGGGAACTAGTCCTAGCAACGTCATACGATAAGTGGTCTAGTGTGTTCATGGCTGCTGATGATGAGAATTTACTAACGGTGAGTTTAAAGTGTCTGGGCAGAAATGATCATAGTCTTCTTGAGACACTATCGCGACAGAATAGCACAGAATGTTTCGTATTCATACGGGTAACAAACTGTAAGCTTGTCTCAGACTGATCTTCTGCTTTTAAAGCAAGACTAGCTGATTGATAGGTTCTAAGCCTTTCCAAGTAGAATACATAACCTTAATAAGGGATAGTGATTAAATGGAATAATATGGAAGTAATATACAGAATGTCCCAGGAGTTTGGAGCCATACTTCAGGAGCGTACTGAGGGTTCCCTATAGAATAACTTTGAAATAGGAACCCATATCCGCAAACGTAAAATAGCAGCGCTAGGGCGGAATTTAAGATCATTTAGTTTAAACTTGGCGCCTCAATATCGAACCGCATTGCATAGAGGAACAGCCATCCATCAGCACTCGTGCCATTGCCCAGATTGTGGGGACATCAAAATCAAGTGTTTGGAGGATCCTGCACGACCAACAGCTTTATCCGTATCATCCAACGCGAGTACACGGCGTAGGTCCAGCTGACTTCGTACCACGAGTTCAATTTTGTCAGTGGATACTGAACTAGTGTTTACATCAGCCCAACTTCCTGAATCACGTGTTATTCACAGACGAAGCGCAGTTCACAAGGGATGGCTGGTTCAACTGTCGAAACAGCCACGTTTGGGCTGACGAAAACCCCAACGTTACTGTAGTTGGTTACCACCAGGCGCAGTTTCTATCAATGTCTGGGCGGGTATCATTAGCGATCACTTGATTTGGCCTTTCCTCCTACCACCGCAACTCAATGGGCCCTTCTACAAGGTGTTCCTGGAACGTATCCTTTCGACTTTGCTAGAAGACGTGCCACTGATTGTGCGAAGGCAAATGTTGGTACAGCATGACGGAGCGCCGGCACGCTTCAGCATTGTATCACGAGACTACCTGGATGCTGCTTTTCATGGTCGTTGGATAGGAAGAGGGGGCCCAGTGCCTTGGCCACCCAGATCACCAGACTTGACACATCTGGACTGTTTAGTCTGAGGCCTTGTGAAAAGCCTGATCTACGAGACGCCTGTGGATAATGAATTTGAGTTGTTGGCGAGAATACTTGTTGCATGTGACATGATCCGTGAGACACCAGGAATATTTGAAAGGGTGCGCCAAAGTTTCTTTCGTCGATGTAACACATTCATTGAAAATGGAGACCACCAATTCCAACATCTACTCTAGCATGTGAGTCTTTAGAGTTTGGAGGGCTTAATATGCCTGTGCATGCTCTTCGACATTGAGACGCCTAGTTTAAACAAGATGATATTAAATGCCGCTCTAGCGCTGCTATTTTACGTTTGCGGTCATGGGTTCCTATTTCAAAGTCGTTCTACAGGGAACCCTCATTACGCTCCTGAAGTATGGCACCAGACTCCTGGGACACTCTGTATATGACATAGGAAAGTGAACATCTAGATACTTCCGAAATAATTAGACATAAAATCCTAGTTTTTCGTATCAGAAGGACATTTCCGCGTGATTCTAGTCAAAATGTTTGAGGTATTTGAATAAAAGTCATTCAGCTTTGTTTTAATCTAAGACAGAGGAAGTAACTTACTAGAGGAAGTGCTCAACGAAAAACTTGACAATTCGTAATGTTCATCTAATATTGTCAGGGTCAGCACGCCGGACTGAAATGAGATATGCTTGAACAGTTTAGTCTGACAAATGAAGGTAACCGATGAATTGTTAGACCTAATCATAGACGGGAGGATTGTAGAATGAACATAAGAAATAATGTTGTGTGTAAATGACTGCAACTGCTACAGGGTACGGTCCTCTGGCGGGGGTGTTATAGAAAAATCAATTGAACTTCGGCGAATAATTTTCCCAACAGCAGAGCGACTGTGAGAATCTCAGTTATGATTCTGCCCCTTGGAGCTAGTAAGTAGTTTAAATTATGATGAAAAATTACTTTCAGTGGTTTAATTGCTTTAGAATCATGTACTTTTAACGATACACATCATATGCTCTTCAATTTTAATTGAGCCATTTATAAGATTGCGTGACCTACTCAGCTTTTACAAATAAGGAATGATCAAAAATGTGTATGGATCCATGGAATGACATTTCGGCTTTCTCTATTAAGAGGCATAATGAAATAGAAGACGACATGAATGTCCCAAGTTGAAGTCTGGCGCCATATCTTGCGTGTTGGCCTTTACTTGATTCACACCCAACCTCTTCAAACCATAAGCCAAATTGCCTGCCCTTAGGGGCTTGCTAAGACATTTACGTAACACCCTCTCCCTAGGGGAGAGGAACGGGAACACAAACTTATGCCGAGTTAATTGTGTGTGTTTCAGAGCCGACTGTAGGGAGGAACTCCCCCTGAAGGACAGTGTGAGACTGCTCCGGATTGCAGCGAGAAAGACAGCACTGCCGTCCATTTCAGGGTCATAAACGCCTGCTTTCCTAAACAACACAAATAACATGGAGTAAATTCTGACTTGGAAAAAGAAATCGTTTGATAATGAGAATGAACAGAAAATGTCGATCCCATTAGCCATGTTAGTTGAAGCATGAAAGCTCTGGAACACTGCTGAACTGGGACCGAGATTTCGAATCCCGATTATGGCATGGAAGGCTGTTTGCGTTTTCTCTTCCCTCTGAAAAGATTTGCCGTGGAGCAGTCGTCACTCTGACGGATCCTGGTGAACATCTAAATAAGACAGAAACTACTTCAACGTAATATTTTTGTGTTTTAGATTATGAGATAGTGCATTTCGTGGGTAGTTATCAACTTTTAGAACTAATTTACTGCTTCTATTTTCATTGATGTTAAATATACATATATTATATCATTAATTAACACAAGCCACTGTTTACTTACTTTAAAGGTACACAAAACCTATGTTACATAATCGATAAATCTGTCTCTCCATTTCAATTTTCAAGACAATTTAGTCTAAAGCTCAGTAAATACGTATACTGGGAGAGCCGTGAATTTGTACCAAAATAGCTCTATCGTTTTCATAAGCTGCTAACCTTCCAATGTAACAATACTTTCTGTTTATTTTATAGCTAACATGTATAAAATATTATCTGAGTATCGTTTTCTTTTGTTATAAGTGACTAAACCTGATAAAGTTCCAACTGCCGAATACGTTGCTCTTTATATAATAGTGCGCCATTTTGGTATTTTTATGTGGATATTTGATTTGCGGCAGTAATATCAGCGATACTTTTCTTATTTGGCCTTCTCCTTGCGACTCTTTTCGCTCACTTCCACATCTGTATCTGGGATATCCAAGGGCGCACAGCGACCGGGCTACTGGCTGCACGACCGAAGAATTGTGAATCGATTCACGGCAGGATCAAAATATATGTCTGTTCTCCACAGCTTCAAAACTAGCCCTGGCGTCTACCTAGCTACCTACACAATTAATTTTGCGGATTTCTCTCCTGGGAGAAGATGACAGGGGCGTAAAGCTCATTTTCTTCTAGTGTCACCCTGAGCAATGCTTGACGCTGTCTCTCTACTCTTTCATACGTCTTCGTTGATCGGCACTATTTTACCATTATCTTTAGCCTTTTACATCTCCTGACATTCGCTTGACTGACTATGAACATACATTTTCTGTTCCTGGTGTTTCCATACCATGTACTTTATTAATTAATTTAGTTAGTTAGTTATTGGAGAGGGTGGGTTGCCCCATGCACTTAGACCAGTATTGGTCCATTGTGCTTCCCTCTATGATATTCTACCAGTCTCTATATCCTACCGATATTGGTGCGTACCATCAGTCCCGACCGAGCCATCGAGTTCGGCCTCTACTGGCTTGGCGGTATCTATAATGCTTCCCCCATCTATCAGAGGCATTAGAGACTACTGTTTGGCGGGAAATGACCTTGAATTTGGCTCAGTGACCTCCTTTGGAGATATGAGGTTCTTTTACGTGCCGTAAAGCTACGACACGGGACCCACGGCTTAAAGTCCCTCCTGGAGGACTTGTTCCCTGAATTTTTCCGCCCTTAACAATTCCACGACCTCCACCGGGTTTGAACCCGCGTACCACGAGTCTTGAGGTGGGAACGTTACCTCTTGACTACGGAGGCCGCTTTAATGAATTTAAACACTAGGATGTAAATGTGAAAGGCACTGCACACCGTAACAACAGGGTGTTGGAAGGTGAACAGCGTCGCATATTTATTAAAACAAACTCAGGCCAATAAAATGCTGTGTTCTAATATACTGAATTTGCAAAAAAAATCTCATTTGTCTTTCATGAACAGGCCTGTCTGAAGCGAATGCTTGTATTTTGACGGAATGTCGGCTTAATATTCTTTGCATAAAAATAATGCTGATGCGGTGTGATATTTACTTACTCCAACGAACAGCCACTCATGATTCTCTGCCTAGCTCAGAATTCATTTATTACACTTCACTCTGTAAGCTCCAACCAGAAGCCCATAAATTTTCTGTTGGCTCACAAATGAATCCAGTCAAGTCTGTTAACGTTGTTTGCATACTTCCTGAGAAGGAATGGACTTAGTTGAAGGAAAGTTTCTTTATCACTTTTTGGGTTTCAGACATTGGTTTCATCGTAAAGCAAACACTTAACTGACGAAAATCTTGTACAGCATAAGCGGAGGATCTGTAAGAAGACCGTGATGGACATGATCGAGTCTGAAGTTACGGACGTTTCGTCAAGGCTACTGCATTAAAAGACTATTTTGTAGAGTTAGAAAGAAATTACGCCTGTGCTCAAGCACCACGTCCTGAAGTCGTGTATGGTAAATCGCCACATGTTCTTTACCTGAGCATTAATGGGGGTGTCCAGGTTCGTTCTTCACTATTTACATCCCGCCGCAACCCATTGCAATGGTCGTGAGATCGGCCACAGGCCCAGTCTGACCACAGGAGAAAGAACTAAAATATCTGAACAAGAGTGGAGTCGAACGGTTGTCCAACCCCTAATCAGGCACTGTAGTCATTGATATATCTTCACTCACAAGAGACTTGTAAATACTCTTGTAGTGTGAACTAGTAAGCAAACACATCGCCGTGGCTGTCCATGCATTTTGTTCGCTTCAATTTTGAAGTTACTCACTTGTGAGAAATGCATTGCTACAGACTTAGCAGCGTGACTCCCTGCTTCATGTATGGCAGTTGTCTGGCTCAACCTGAACTTTTGTTCTGGCTCAAATCAATCGTGAAAAGGCACTAGGAGGCTGTTACACTCTCCGTCCAAAATCTATCGGAAAAATGGAAAAAATCATAGACGTAAAACAAATTTCATGATAAAGAATAATCCTTGTAAAAGCTGATAGTAGTTTCGGTGACCAATAAATTCTTCATTTTTTTTTTGCAACTCAAATATTGTCACGTGATCTCAGTTCTCATTCTCGCGTTCTCTGTTATAGTCCCTTGTGCGCCGTTGTATTTCCATTCTCTTTACTCCTCTGAGTTCCCGATTCCAATTCTTTAATTCTCCTAGCTACAAATAGACTCTTGTTATATAGCCTCAGATCGGACCCCATAGAAAACACGTGTCACATGTCAGAATGCGTGTTCACTGTCCCGTTACTCAGCAATTGGCAGGGCGCAAACACTTCTTCCAATACCATTTCTATTGTTGGGTATCCGTATTTCGGGGGTTGCCTAGAAATGTGTCTTAATGTCACAATATTAAAATGTTCACGAGATCCCACCATTGAAACTTGTCCCAAAACCAAATATATCCAGTCTACTCAGCAATACATATTTCTTTACGACTCATATTAATATTATCCTCCGCTCTGCGTCTAGGTCTCTGAAGTGGTCTCCTTCCTTCAATGCCAGTTTCACTTCCATATAGTGATAAATTGGCCTCTAGTTCTCAGTTCGTCTTCATGGATTGGTGCGTCTAAGTACAGGTACCACTACAGACGGTATATATTAGTGGGTTATTTTTGTGTGCAATTAATAATGTTCTGGAACTGGATTTCCAATTGAATTAATAAGGCAGGAGAAGGATTTGTCTTATTTTTATAAGAATTTGGCCTGCAAAATGAAGTGTTCTGACTAAATTGGGTAAGCTGATCTCAAAAGCGGCAATAAGTTATAACACATAGAAGTCTTACCTTGTTCTGTATTCAAAATATTATGTATGAACTTACGTACCAACTACTATTCACTGAGATACGTATTATAGTGTTTTTAAATGACAGTATATATTTATTTTCATATATGGTGGATGAAAAATATAGCGACATTAAGAAATTAATATGAAAGTGAAAGAAACTTCCCATTTGGCTCAAAATTTATTGCAATAAAATGTGACGCGATATAAGTGATTTCTATTCAAAATAAGAATAAGCACAATAGAATTTATTTTAAAAGGTAGTTCCTCTTGCGTTACGATAAATTTATTGACTAGTGTAATTATTCAATCTACCTTCGATAAAAAATTCCTCATACTAACTGCATAAGAATGGCCCCTTACTCAAGTGTCACCTTCGTAGCTACCAAAATTAAGTCCTAATTTCAGGCATTAATACTCTTTCCGACCCAACACGTTCTAAGGATAACTAGCTTTACACTCGGCCACACAGCCTCCGTTTCTCTGAAAGGCATGAAGTCTGCTGCCTAGCCGTCATAGTTCTGTCGCTCGAATTAGTAAAAGGTAAAGTTGTCCCTGGCCGGTCACGGTAGCCGAGCGGTCTAACGCATGTACTGTCTTCGATCGCTTGGAAACCGGGATCGTGGTTTCGAATCCCACTCAAGGCATGAATGTTTAGTTTGTATGTGTGCGTTTTTCTGTGTTTGTGTACAGGTAGAGGCCTTGCGACGAGCTGATCACCCGCCCAAGGAGTCCTACCGAATGTGTAAGATCTAGAAAACCCAAAGTGAAGGAGAAGTTCATGGAGGTAGGCCTAGGCCCACTGGGGCTGTAGTGCCAAGGAAAAAAAGAAGTTCTCCCTGTGTTTAACTAATTAAGGAATATAGCATAATGGCGTATGAGAAAGTAGATGTATAGATCCACATTCTTTTGACCTCAGCACTAGTTGGGGGTGAGTGTTCAGCTTCCGCACCGGCCACCTTTCCTTTTGGATGGGAGGCTGAGTGGGTCCCAGAGCCTGTCAGGACGTCATAGAGAAAATAAAAGTCTTGACCCTACCGGGACTTGAACTCCGTCCCCTACGTCGTCCAGCCCGTAGACAGTCTCTATACCGACTGAGCTATCCCGGCTCCCCGCTCGAATTATTATGTTATGTAAACAACGTAAGGATTTGTATCAATTTACTTGAGTGTAATGCCACTATAAAACCTTCCTATTTGTAGCATTTAATGCCATAACACTGATAATAAGCATATGGCGGTCTTTATCTACGTTTCTGAAATGGAATCCTCACTACCACTATTAATGTAGGGTCCTGATACTCTGAGTGAAGACTGGCATTAGAAGAGTCTGCATCTGTCATTAAAATCGGACATTTTTAAGGTACTGGCTGAATGAAGTTTTTATTCAGCTTTACGTAGCTGATGGCTGATGTTAGGCAAGCTGAAATCTGAAAGCTAAAGTTTTAAATAACATTCCCACTGTTTACATGTGGTCAGTTATAAACGCGCTCGTTTCCTTCATGTCATTAACAAATGGGCTTTCGAAGACGCCAAATGTCCAATAGCTTGCAGGCTTCGACTCTTGTGCGACATAGGAAGAAAAATAGATGGCATAATAATCCTTACTCCGTAAGGAAAAAACGTGACCTTTTCCTCAGTAGTTTCTAAAGTCTGAGATATTCACAGTCCAGTCTTTTCCAGCCCATGAAATCCTAGATATTTAAAGAAATTTTAGTGGTAAATATTGAGACGATAGGTTGAAAGAGCGAAAGAAAAGGAAATAAGATGGAGATACAAGCTTCAAAAGTGGTCATAGACAAAGATGTCTGTACTAAGAATTTGACATTTCTCTACTTAGACCCATGAGCTGAATGGCTTCTGACACGTCTGTATAGTGCCTCTCCCAGACAGGGCCCATGTCTCTATAAATTCTTGCTCATTCGATATATTACGTTGTGGGTGTCGTCTTTTATTGAAGTGACTCAGCTTAAGAGCGACATCAAGGACGGGACATTTTTCATTACTCCTGGGGAAGCGTGAGCTGGTATCCAGTCCCCCCAACCTCCCATGGGATGGGGTGTGGAAAGGAGCAATTTTTATTCCTCATCATTCCCCTTCTTGTTCCTATTATCCTTCTCCTTTTTTGGTTAGGTGGTGGGTTTAATTTCGGAAATTTACCATTTGCATTACGAGAAGTCTCATTTGCATGACACAAGTGTAGGATATTGCTGCTTTCTTTAGGATGCACAAAGGCACGACACAAAGGCGAGAAAATAACTAAGATTTTCGTGTCATTTACATCAGCCGGGGTAAGGACTACGTTAGTTAGCTGGAAATCTCCCTTGCTACTGCACTTGCAACTCAGGTCTTCATGTAAAATGTGCTTGCTACTGATTTACATTTCAAGGGTACTCATTGCTCTCTACACTGCATGATTGTCTTTAGGTATTATAATTAACAATCCGACTGTTTTAAAGCAGCCGAGTTATGGCTTCACTTCTACCAGAATTATGTGGAAATAGCAGTGGGTATCGACACGAACTTTTGAAGCCAACTCCGTGGAGCATGTTCTTTCTTCAGAAGTGTCTCTTCTTCTTCGCTTCACAAAAGAGGCAATGAAGTTTGCTTCCACTTTACACATTCATTCCCTTCTGTAGAGAATCTAGATATTCATTTCTTTAATTGGAGATGGTCCAGTCTACTATCACAGCCCAAGAGTTTGGGAAGTACGGTGCTCCATTTCGTCTGGCATATACATTTCCTCCTACCCAAAAATGGAGACTTACCAGTAGCTGTTCTACCACGGGCATAACCTTTGGTTTTACCGTATTCACTTAGCCCCTCACACGATAAGGTGTCAATGCCACAGAGAGGGTTCTTCAGAAGTTCTTCAGAAGTTAATAGTCGTAAATTCCCCAAGTTTTATTGAACATGAAGTTTCATTACTCAGTTCACAAAACCCAGCCACTCGGTCATATTCTGAGCCAGATAAAACTACACTCTACGCCCACGCGGCCTATTTACATGATCTCTTAATACGTATTGTCCTAGTATCTTACTTACTCATGGAGCTGAGCCCTTCTGGAGGAGCCGCCAATTCTGCAGCTACTCAAGAATTTCCCAGCATTTTATGGAACCCGAAGATTCATTTCCGTGTTCACAAGAGCCCTCCGCTGGTCCCTATCCAGATCTATCCAATACATACCATCCCATCCTATCTCTCTAAGATCCATTTTAATATTGTCCACCCACCTACGCCTTGGTCTTCCGTGTGGTCTCTTTCCTTCCGGCTTTCCCACTAATATCCTATACGCATTCCTCGTCTCCCCCATTCGTGCTACATGTTCTGCCCACCTCATCCTCCTTGACTTGATCATTCTAATTATACTATCGTCCTAGTATCTACAGCTAAATATTCCAAGGTACCTCTCCTCTTCAGTTTTTGTATGCATTTCTTATTTCTTCCATGCGTGCTACAGTTCCCTGTCGAGTCTTTCTTTATTTGAACGCCTCAAGAATTTTGTGAATTGCGAAATGCATAGAGCTCCTCACTATCCAGCTTCCTCCTTGTTTCTGATACTTCCTCTCACTTGGATTCAAATATTCTCCTCGTTGTTCTCGCACTGCCTCAATCTGCGTTCTCCCTTTGGGCTAGAGACATAATTCACATCGATTAAAATTAATTACGTATGGGTTCATTTTTGGTTTACAAATGGGAGAGGCAAGATAGAAGATTATGAACTGAATGGCAGCAAACATACGCTAAATTTCATATATTAAATGTTTGTATAACTGCACGGAAAGGAACCTCCTGATTACAGAACAACTACAGTCTGTAGTTCTGTTTTCAATATTATTCGCCTTTCTTCTCAAATCATAGAATCCTACGACTCGTTGAGAATTTCTTCTCTTGCCTTTCTCGGATTTTTAATTAAATGTTTTCCTTTAGGATTATTTTTCGAATTTCGCTTTACGTATTTGTTTTTCATTCCCTTTCGCAGCTTCTGTGTGGTACAAATGTCTTTCACCATATTTGTTTCTCCTCATCGACACGCGTCATTAATATTGTGTTTAAATATAATATTAGGTAGCTGTCTCAAAAATCTTATTCTCTGGGCCTCAGCAACATTTTTAAGCCTTTCTTCTTAACTAACTGCCTGGTGCAAATTCTTTCATAAATGTTCATCTCTCGTATACAAAGGATACACGGCCGACTAGTGAGAACTACACACGAAGGGGGCACAATATGGACTCTGCAAAATGAAAATAACGCCGAGCGAGGAGAGGGTATCCATTCTCAAACAAACACATTTTAGTGCGAACGACGATATGCAATTCATTGACGTGTGAACTGGTGCAGTGCGGCAGTTTTAATTGATGAACAGTTGCCTGAAGATGGCCTTATCAGGCAGAAACATGTTGCAGTTAAATGTGATTTTAATGACATTTTAAAATAAAAGAGAAACTATGAACGGTTTGTGTTACATTAGAGACGAAAATGAGTGAACGAGTGACACGCCAATGCAACGGCATACTGAAATATAATATTCTCAAATGTTCATGATTCCTCAGCGTGCCTAATCGACTTAGAAAGTTCACGCCCATTGGACTCTGCAAACACCTAACGGCCATTCCGATTTGGAGCTCCATTCCAGTTTTTTTACCTTGGTAATGTAGGATTAGAAAAAGTCTGCCGGTCATTGCTGTCTGTGCAATATTGCAACGTGATGAGAGTTAATCCAATGAGCATCAGTCAATCTTCAAGACATGTATTAGTCGGTTTTCCGTACTGCTCTCAAAACATACTCTTATTACGATTGTGATTAGAATGTACATACCGCACAGTGTTGCGTGAGATTTACTGCGTTTCAAAAATGGAAGACCAAGAGTCAGACTGTAAAATTTTGCGCACAAAAAATATAAAATTTTGTTTCGGAATTTTTCAATAATTCGAAGCGAGAAGAAGAGGAGAAGGAGGAGGAGGAGGGCGTATGTGCAGTGTTGTCATATCGTAAAAGCAGAGCACTGCTGTGTATGTGTTGTCGGATTTAAAATAATACAATTCAGGCCAACGATCTCGAAACATCACAGGCAACGTTTCAGCAGCTCTATCTCTCTATGAGAGACAACCCTAATTCTATCCTTTATTTTTTCTCTGCTAAAATTTAATGTGTGGTTTCGGCTTTCGGGGCTAGGTCGCGCCGAATGTTGAAGGTTTTCCAGCTTTTCAGTGTAATTTCTTGTTGCCATCGTCATAGGTAATGACGTTCATGAATTTTGCTTTTTTCTATCTTCTTTTTCCGCCTCTCCGCCCATGGGACTATAACCACCCATACATCTGGTCCTTTATGGATCCATGGCCGTATTTGTATTTACGTAGGGTTTGTATGGTATACGCACATAGTTGCCACCTTACCAATGGGACTTGGTTAGGTACATTAGTTATAGGTGCGTTGCGCGTACGTTTGTACCATATGTAAAGTGTGGTGACTGGCTCAGGTGATGGCGTACAAATTATAGTTGCACACCAGTTACTAAGACTTTTACGTAGAATTTACTACCAATAGAATATCGTGAGGCAATCAACCCAAAGGTACATACAAGGTAACTGTCACGGTTTCGTAGAATTTTAGCCTGCCTGAATTTGTTTCAATTTACCTAATCCTTCCAGCCGCAATATAGCCCTGAGTTCGACTCAACCTCTAACAGAAATGAGTACCAGGAAGATTCCTGCGATTAAAGGCAGCCTGCGCATAAATTTACAAATTTACCGCCATCTGTGAGCCGATTGCCTAGAAGATGTGGGAACGACGACGTCTCACAAACCTACGGGCCTTCACGGCCTGTTACAGCGATAACTTTAATTTTTATTTAAATTAACTGCGATTTTTTGCAATGACGGCCTCTGTGGTCTAGTGTTCAGAATTTCTGCCTACAGATCTAGAGGCCTCGGGTTCGATTCCCGGCGCTACCAGATTTTCTGAGAAGTAGTGGGTCTGGAACGGGGTCCACTCAGCCTAGTGAGGAGAATTGAGGAGCTATTTCAAGAAAACAGCGACTTCGATCTAGAAAACCAAGATCAACAGCCGTGGGGATCCGTTGCGCTGACCACGTGACATCCTCTATCCTGAAAACTTGGCACTAACTTCGCTGACAAGCGGCGATAGCTCGGTCGGTATAGTTTTCTTATGGCTTCTCCCAATACCGGAATCTTGAAGGAGTGATGATGGTCTGGAATGCTGGTTGCGCGGGAGTGTGTCCTATTGTTCAGTATTAGCAAACAGTTGCTAGCTTTTGAAAAGAAATATAGATGCCCCTCGTTGGTTTCATGTCGCATTTCGAGCACAGATTTTGTGTGTCGCTTAGTGTTCTTTCCAGTTTCAACAGAACCCTGTCTACATTCACATTCGTAGGAAGCAGGGATGTATTTTAATCAACCCAGATGTTTGTTGGAACATTATTTGTGTACAAGGAATGCATTGTAGGAGTAAGGACAGAACTCTCTCCCCGCATTAGCCATTGAGTTGAAAGCGAATCTGTTATTGGACAAACTCAAGATCAGGATGCTACCCAGTTTGGAGTCTTCAGGTAGTTACTGAAAAGTGGGGGTGCTTTTCGGATTGCCACTGAACTTGAAAACACGTGTTTACCAATGTCCCAGCGACCACGTGGCTAGTGAGAAAATGTAATAAAAATATTTTGGTTCTTACTTGGTCCTAACCCTTATTTGTCCGCAGTTTTGTATGGGTCATATTACATGAAATCAAGCATAGAAAAGTTTCCTTTGAAAGGGTAATGTGATGTCTTGTAATGCAATAGAAGTATGCTGAGCCTCGGAGGAAATGACTCCATCAATCTTAAAGTTGGAAGAGTAAGCGAGATACTCAGTCAGCAAAGAGCATTCTTGGAAAGTTCCTCTGAAACGTCGGTAATATTCTACCAGACTACAGGGTCTCACTTCCCACGACGTAATTTCCTTCACAGCCACCACCATTAGAAGCCCAAATCTAATACGAGTATAACAATAAAATAAGAAGAATAAATATCATTTTTGTAACTGTAATATATATTATTATATATATATATTAATATATATATTATATTATTCGTATATGTCTCACAAGGAAAACATATTATCTGTTCCTGAGGACATGAAATAATAGGTGATAGTCATGTGTAGTCACGGTGTTCACATCCTAAAGTGTACCCCGATAAATGGTGTTCATTCATTATTCATTCATTCATTCATTATTAGAGGGGGTGGGTTTCCCCATGCACTTAGACAAGTTAGTGGTCCATTGTGCGTACAACTTTAATTTCTACTGTCGCCAAACTCTTCCAGTACTGGTGTTTGCTATCAGCCCCATTCTGCCAGCGAGGTTGGCCCTCTTCTGGCGGGAAACTTTGCCTAATTTTGCTCAGAGGTCTCCTAGTGACATGAGGATCTTTTACGTGCCGTAAATCTACGGCACGGGACCCATGGCTTAAAGTCCCTCCCGGAGGATTTGTTCCTTGAATTTTTCCGTCCTTAAAAATTCCACGACCTCCGCCGGGTTTGAATCCGCGTACCTTGAGTCATGAGGTGGGAAAGTTACCCCTAGACTACGGAAGCCGCTTGATAAATGGTGTTTGTTGTAGAACAAGGAAACATTTGCAAATTAAAATATTCTCCTTCTACATCTAGCCCAACCTCAATGGAATAACACGTGGGAAAAACTCAAGCGCTTGCTGCGGTCAGTCCCCTGACGCAGTTCTGTGAATCCCAGCAACAGGAAACTTTCATTACTTCACAGCGCTCTGGCCTGCGTCGCTCTATGTGGAGAAAACATTGAATGTCTATTTCAGTCCACACTTTGAACATTTACTGGATCGGACTGCGAGTTACATCATGGAAACAAGAAACTCATATTTGCGGTTGTGTTACCGCTGCTAACGACAGGCCATATACAGCACAAGAGAAACAATATCTCCGTACTCCGTTTTTGTGGCCGTCACAGGTGTACCAATTAGTAGCGAAAGTGTACTTCATGTGGCTCACATGTATAGTACTACACGGGCAAGGATAGTCCAATCAGTAAAGTGACCAACTATGGGCTGGAGGACAGGAGTTCATTTTCTTGCACGAGTAGGCAGCAATTCCAGTCCGTGAGCTGTCCAGTCATTATTGTAGCTCTCCCCCAATGGTAAAGCATTCCGAATTTGAAATTGTCCACTCACCTCCTTGTACAGCCAATTTAAGAATGTGTGGAATTTTCCTCCATTCCCATTCCCTCTTGTTTTTAGGCATGAAGGTAAATTTTAATTGCGATAGAAGGTCTGGTAGAGATAGATTTCGACCCAGGGTAATTTTACTGTAATGAGCAGTTTCCACATCAGTAAAGCACCTGACTTGTTCAAGGATTATCCTTTTCTGTTTCTAGTCCTGCATGGGCTTCATAATTATGGTTTCGCCTTCCCTTCCTCGATCTGTGTACTAGAATGTAGTGATACTGAATCTTATACCTAGAAATTCTAGCTTTAATTCTTACAGCTCTGGCCAGCTGTCTCGAGCTGGTCTTGTTTCATGGACTAAAGACATAAACTACATCAAAACTCCCTAAGAACTTAAGATATAGAAATAAATTCCCTCCAAATACTTGACTATGTACCAACGGATGCCACATGTTGCTACATGCACGTATGACAATTTCTGCAAGAGATGAAATTTACAGACCGGACACAGCTATGATTTTAAAGTAGAAATAATCCACATGTGGCACTTTCCCACGATCGGTTTCTCCCCGTTATTCAGTATGGACAAGCACGCTAACACAACCAGGCGCCATATGGCCTCGTAACTTGTCACGGTGTCATAGAATAACTGATTAACCAGACATTAGTCTTATTTATACAAGGGGATCGAAGAAAGTCCGTCAAGTACTATAATAAGGCTGACTAAAGTATTTACATTATTATCAAAAAAAAATTTTCAACGAATTTTTTCCTAAGAATGATTTCAAAATGAAGTTGCTAGTTCAAAGGAAGAAGCACTGCTTCTCCATTACGAAGAATAGACATTGAATTCTGTCTAGGAAATTATCCTTCTTTATTCTGATTATGATGCAGATGACCTTGTGTTAATGGCTAAGGAAGAAACTGTGCTACAGGGCATGATTGATAGACTAATTGAAATTGGAAGGTGCTATGGCATGGAAATGAATGTGGAGAAAACAAAAGTAATGAAAATTTCGAGACAACCAACCCCAGTCACAATAAAGATAGACCAAAAACAACTGGAGAATGTGAAATGTTTTAAATATTTGGGTAGCTTGTTAACAGATGATGGAAGGTGTACTAGTGAAATTAAATCCAGGATTGCCATGGCAAAAGCTGCATTTAGCAAGAAGAAGAATCTTTTTACCAGCAAATTGGACTTAAATTTGAAGAAGAAACTAGTGAAATGCTACATTTGGAGCATAGCTCTGTATGGGGCTGAAACATGGACACTTAGGGCAGTAGATCAGAAACATCTGGAAAGTTTCGAAATGTGGTGTTGGAGAAGGATGGAGAAGATCAGTTGGACCGATTATGTGAGAAATGAAGAAGTGTTAATTAGAGTCAGTGAGCAGAGGAATATCCTACATGAAATAAGAAAACGGAAGGCTAATTGGATTGGTCATGTTTTACGCAGAAACTGCCTTCTAAAAGAAGCTATCGAAGGAAAGATAGATGGGCGGATAGAAGTGACAAGAAGACGAGGAAGAAGACGTAAGAAGATGCTGGATGACCTTGGGGACAGAAGAGGATACTGTCATTTGAAGGAGAAAGCTCTAGATCGCATTAAGTGGAGGAATTGTTTTGAAAGAGACTGTGGACCTGTCGTCTTGACAGATTACTGATGATGATGATGATGATGATGATGATGATGATGATGATGATGATGTACCAACACTTAAGCGAACCGGGATAATGTAGTCGGTATAGAGATTAGCTACGAGCTGGAAGACCGAGGGGGCGGTAGGGTCAAGAATTTTCTCTTCGCCACGTCGTCCAGACCGGCTCTGTGGTCCAGCCAACCTCCCATCCAATGCGTACCGGGAGCTCTTTCCTCGGGGGTAAAGCGGCCGGGGCATAAAACTGACCACTGACCGCCACCGGTGCCGAGGTCAAAAAATAATATGGATAGGTACATCTACTCCCCCTTAAACTTTCATGATATAGTGCTTAATTAATTAAGCAGAGGGAGAACTTTTTTCCCTTTGGCACTTCAGCCCCAGTGGGCCTAGGCCTACCTCCATGAACTTCTCCGTTCACTTCGGTTTTTCTAGATCTTACACATTCGGTAGGACTCCTTGGCCGGGTGATCAGCTCGTCGCTAGGTCTCTACCTGTACACAAACATAGAAACACGCACACGCAAACATCCATGCTCTGAGTGGGGTGGGAGGACTTTACCTTTACTAATATCATAAGCACACTCTGTATGCAAAATGCAGAGATTGTTAATGCCATATCAAATGGTACAAGTAACAAACATTGGGCTCTAAAAGGCAAATCACATTCCAGTCTGAAGCAGAAAGTCTCATTCATGTTTGTTTATGTCTTGTTGTGATATCTAAGAAAGGAGACGAAGTTGAGATGACGATATAAATATAGTCTATTTCTATAACAATTTAAGCCTAACACATGTCTGCTTGTTGCGTATACTTGCATGCATGCCCCTTTTAGACAGCTTGGAAAGGTTGCGGTTGTTGGATGCCAAGACTGACCTCATGTCGCTCCTCTCAATCTTTGCCGTTTACAGGTCTACAGTCTCCATCCCCATAGGCCTGTATATTGTTCTCGTCACGTGCAAATTGAAACTCAGTCAACATCTCCAGTTCTCGTGTCTAGAAGAGACAGTGATTCCTGGAGCTCTTCTCGGGCCACGTTTGCTTGAGCAGCTATATAGAGTCAAGTGGAATCAGCATAAATAATATTTTCATTTGTTTTCTACGACAGAAGACACACAACATTTTTATGACACTACTTAAAATGCCATTATTTCTGGAAACATTTCCGATCTCTCTTTCCAAACTTTAGATTAGCCAATAATCATACTGACTATCTGGCATTAAATACAAAGGTTCATCACCATTAATAAGACATGACGCTAAGTCGTTTCACACTGTCGCGTATCGGGCGTATATCGCGACAAATAACTTCAAGCCGTATTTTATATAGCGAATTTTATTTCACATTGGCACTTACAATCACCCAAATTACAGATTTACGATTACTGCTATCTGCAGTATCACAAAGAGTACACTCCAAATGCCAGAATACAACTGACTAGTTGCTGGCTAACTCGGCGGTAGCTCCAGGACTGACTGTGAATAGCCTTCGCTGCTCCTTATGTAGCCTCGATCGGACAATTGTCGTCTCATGCCGTGTTGCTAGCCACGCTGTCCGGAGTTGTTGACTGCTGCCTAGCAACCGCGATATCCCTCGGTGACGTCACCGCTGTTGATTCGCTTTGCATAGCTTCAAGGTTGCGGGGATTCGGCTAACGTCGGCTCCGCTCGGCTCACTTCGGCTCCGCTCGTGACGTCACCGCGCGTTGCGCGTTGCATAGCTACCAGGATGCGGGGTGATTACTCGCCTATTACGCGAGTGCTACGTTACTTCTACGTGCAGCTGGGGAGGTAGGGGTCAACATGTCACAATACTTTCATCCAACCCGCCCCCGTAGAACCCACTCCCTTAAGGTCCACCTTAGTCTTTTTCCATCTCGTGCTCTATCTTTCAAGGGATTGCTTTCTATGAAACTTTTCCACTTGGTTTAGACTTAGGAGTAGTTTGAATAAATACCACATGCTTAATTATAGACTCCATTAATTAAAAAAAAAAACATTTTTCAGTGTCCTAAGATGTCATGATTACTGTTCCCAGCAAGGAACAGATTCCTGAATCTGCATTGTAATGATTTCCTTTACAAATGTTTTTGGTTACTTCTCCGGGCCTCACTGACTTGCAGCATCTGCCTAGGTCTGGAGAAACGTTCTCACTCCTGTCTCCCGCTGAAATTCGTAGTTGATTTAATATCTTTTCTCTTTAAGCTATTTGGTCAGCCTATCGTAAGCTCCGTGACTACTCTACCTGTGCGAAGTGACATAAAAATTATGATATCCATTCTCTTGCACGAGCAATATTCTTTATCCATGATAACTCTATATACTGTATTCCTGAGCACTTTTAATTCATTCGTTCATCAATGGTATTAAGCCCTTTGTTCCGCCCTGGCCTTCTCTTCAGATCCGTAATATTGTTTACACAGTCGATAGGACTCCTTGAACCAGTGATCAGCCCGTCGCAAGGCCGCTACCTATACACAGGACAACACAAACACAGAATAAACGCGCACAGACACCCATGCTTTGAGTGGGATTCGAACCCACGATCCCATCATTCTAGCGAGCGAAGGTGATTCATGCCTTAGACCGCACGGCTACTGTGACCGGCTCTTGAGCACTTTTACTTATATTTATTTAGGAATAATTTATTTACACTTCTTACCAGTCCAGTGAGCATTAGTGGAAATATTATATCTAAAGTTTGGTTACATACTTCCTTCAGTATTCGGGCCTTAATTAAGTCCAGTAAACTCCATTTATTTAATCAGACCATCAATGTCTCCACATATATATATTCCTTCTGCGTCGCGGTTCAGAAACCAAACACATTCGGAAATTCCGTCGTCATTTCTCGAGTATCAATACACTATTTTCGATATGAGTTCTTTCATTGTAGTCATAAGAATTGGGGAGGGGGTGCCTCCTCTTCCGCTTCGGTCGTTTGAGTAACCGCCTTTCCACGTAAGTGTGCAACATAGCAGCATCCTCATCATCATAATATTGCCCCTGAAGATGGACGCAACATATTCCTTCCAAATAGCAGAAACCACTGCAATACTGCACAATGTCACATGAACGGTTCCAATCAAAGAAAGCTTCTCTTCTTAACCAGGATGCCATATCAGAAATCCCGTTCGTAAAGTAAGTGATCAGTTCCTGTGTGCTGTTCTCCTTATAGACGGTAAAACATTCGGGTCACTTTCGTTGGAAACGCGATGTAACTGCCAGCATTTCAGACGATCCCTTCTGAAAGACTCCCTTCTAATGAGCTCTTTAGTTGCGTATATTATTAAGTCTTTCTAATTTATTCAATGTGTCTCTCATTTTAACAGATAAATTACGTCAGAGAATGTTGGACGTAGAGTAACCACTGCCTCTAGCAGTGCTTGATGACGTATAAGGAATTGTGTTAACATTAATCTCATTCGAGTCCGGGGAAGAAACTTTGGTAGAGAAATAAATGTTTTACATAAAATAAAATTGTTGTACAATTGGTCCTTCAATTTCAGGGAATGTTTTGAAGAAAAGTAAATATCTCTTATACAACACTAAGCCTAGCATTTTGTATATTGTTAGGATTTTAGTTCTTACAGAGAAATTTCCTGGAAATGTTATTAATTTTATTCCCATTTCTTCTAGATGGGGAATCTAGGAAAGTATGGGTAGCTGGAATGGACCATGGTCGACCATGTAAAATAAATGAAATGAGTGAGTACAAGACACTTTTATATCCATATAAGTCACATGTTAAATCTCCAGTTCCAGTAATCATTGTGACGTGTATGCAACGACTTGGTCAAGACGTTCCCGCGCAAGCGTATGCGTGTAACAATAGGACACGCATTGCTAGGCAACGAATCAATAAACACGCCTCCTTAACAATAGAAGCTGTGTTTTCTGCGTGGTCTGTGCATAATGATTCTAACGAAGTGTAGGGAATAGAGAGCAGTAGAGAACTGCAGTCGGAAGTGAAAGGTCGAGCTTCGAGACCCCAGCCTGCCGGGATATGAATTTGGGAGCAGGAGAATTGAGCTGAGTCGAGTCTTCGGAATTGGCAGCTGCAGAATAATGGCAAGAAAGGAGTTAGGCTTTGAAAGGAAAACTTTGTGCTTGATTTGAAGTGACAATGAGACAGTTATAAATCCGTTGCCTAGATACGACTAGTTAAAACAACCATAGTGAGTGTCCAGCGGTGTGTAAATCAGCGATAGCGCTGTATTACCTGTACTCCTGAATTGTGAATGTATAAGGGTAAATAAATCAAAACTCGTGTCTTATAAGTCACTCTAACAAGTAGATATATATATCTTCTCTCTAATCTACTTAATCGAAAGATATTGCAGTTCACGTAGCACAAGGCATGTATGGTGTTTTGGAATCAAGATGCCATAAAATAAGTCAAGCCATATTTGAAATGCAGAGCCGCGCATTTTAATTCAGTATAGGGTTTAAAATTACTTTTCATGTATTTATACATATTCGAAATTAATCTAAGCGTGTAAAATCCGTTTTTACAGAGTTCTGCTTTTCTGCTCAGCTTCTCCAACTCTATCTGTGGTTGTCATCTAAAGAAATAAAACTGGTGTTGTGTTAATGAAAAGCAGCTTTGCTCTCTGTTGTTCCTTTGGTTGGCAAACGTTTAATTCCTGAATTGGTAACTATGTGTCACCACATGGAAAATAAGAGTTATTTGATCAGCAGAAACATATACTCACAAGATTTTCATAATAAATAAGCAATATCAATATTTCAGTAGAGTTCATTTTAAGAAGAACCCTCGATAATAACGGCCCTTCTCTTTTGTAAAGGATGAAGCTGTGACGTGTTCGGAACAGCGTGTCAGAAAGCGAACATAAATGGAAAATTTAATAGCCTAATTAAGTTCAAGCGAGCTTCAACAATTGAGATAACACCAACTGGCAGATAATTGTTTATGTAGCATTTTAAAACTGTTTTTATATATGTAAAATCATTTTATTTTCTATAACAGAATAAAAAACGTGATTTCAGTTGAAATGTAACTGTAAACAGCCGATGGGTAGCCTTGCCTCTCGTGTCCTGTCGGGTCTCAAGTGGAGTTAAGCGATGTACCAGTCTGTCTAATGCCTGCATTGTGCTCACTGCCTGCTTATTCCAGGCGCTCGGACGCTCACTTTTCCCATTATTAGAAACCCCCTTCTCCCGTGACACACTGTCGCGCTCTACAGTTGGACGTGGAGATCCATACTTCTGCTTCCCCATGGTGGAGAATCTTGAAAGCTGTTATTTTCCATAATTCGGCAATTTCTGAAAGGTGTCTCTGGTTATCCCTCCATAATTTTATACTACATATGGAGCTGAATTGAACCGTGTCGTATTTCTATTACTGAAATAAAATCCGGAAAACGTCTGCAACACCTACAGAAACTTCACATTTGATATAATTCTATATACCCTAGCTTCTTAGAAAGATCAACCTCATCCTTTCACTAGCACATCCCTCCATGTTGAATAAAACTCTGGTATATGAGATGTTGTGGTAGGGCAAATCTATGTAATGTGGAAGGGAACTCGACTGGCATTTTAATGAAAATAACGAGGCACCGAGAGGGTTCCAAATTTATGGACTCGAAATTAAATCAATTTTAATACATCTGTGGAAATTCCACGAGGATTTCATTGACATTTGAAAGTCAGGAATTTAGACTATTAATAAAATGTAAAATAAGAAGTTGCTATGTCCAAATTCTAATTCGTGAGTCCTGCTTGATAAGGATGATGCGAATTTTAATCTCCCTAAACGATATGAGAGACTGCAAATTCTTCTCCCTCTTCTCCACTAAAGTTTTTCTACTGAATTTTCTCGCGTCAATTCCTGCTCTTACTGTGCTTTCATTTAGCCTCTCTAGACGCTAGCTCCAAACCAGGTGATCTAATTTCCACATGCAATTTCTACGCAACAACATGCATCTGGTGTCATAGTTTCTCAATCACTGCTTCGCGTTTACAGTACCATGTGTCTTAAAAATCTCATCTTAGCTGCCTTTAGCATCTCCCACCATTCTTGCCCACTCTGTTCATCAAGTATGGGTGCATACGTGTACAATGGCCGCACCAGGTAGTATTCGGGTTCCCCTTTACCGGTCAGTCGTACAGAGCCCGGCGGAAGACCTATATTGAACGCAGAGGTCGTGCCGTAGTTCAGGCAGTTAATCACCGGTTTCCCACCGCAACGGCTTAGGTTCGAGGCGAGGTAAAGTTATGTGGGATTTATGGTGGACATAGTGACACTAGGGCAGGTTTTCTCCGAGTACTTCAGTTTCCTCTGTCAACTTTCATTCCACCGACTGCTCCACACTCATGATCATCTATCATCCGGGGCTGGTAAATAGGCCAAATAGTGGCCGACGTACCAGGTGGACTCAGTCCCACCCCACCCAAAGAAACTAAAACAGAAGACTAAAATGAACTTTGTCGGGATAAATATTCTTAGTTTGTATCGTGTCGTAGGTTCACACGAAACACAAATCGAATTTTATATTACCGGTTGTGACAACCTGCTGAGGACTCCGACGTTTCGGGAAAACATGTTACCTTCATTACTATTTTAGTGTGTGTAGGCTCAGGAATTGGCTATGGAAGGAAAATATGAGACCCAAAATGGGAGGGTGTGGAAGGAAAGGAGCTCGATGCTTCCCACAGTGTGTACCAAGTCATCTGAGTTCTTTACATGATGCAGAAAGCTCCAAAATGTATTTCCTGCAGGCCCATTAGATATTAGGCAGAACTGTAGACAGGGGCGCCAGTCGTGCTGACGATGGACCTGAGCAAGATCTCTTCCTTCTCTGTTCTCTGGAGGCCATGGAGCTTCGGCGGTTCCGAAATTTTTCAGCGACATTTTCAAGCAACGAGGGTTTCACGATGAATAGAAACATTTTGCGCAGATAGAATATACTCGTAAGCCATCTGCGACCAGGAATGTCTCTAGGCAGACTTGGACAGATTCCAAAGACCCTTTCGTGAGAAAGGTTACATCACGTAACAGATCCGTTCAGCTCTCGACCTCCTCTATCAAAAAGTCAGACTATTTGGAGGAAACTCAACCAACCTCAGTCGCCTTCTTTTCTCAAAATCAAAACAATAGACTATCCTCCGAGAAAAGTCGCCATCTTCCTTCAGCGATCTGGAACTCAAAGCATACGAGGTATGTAGCAGTCCCTGCGAGTGTGAGAATATATACAGTGATTTTTATTATCATTTTTCTCATGGGGTGACACAAAGTCCACTTGGTACTGCGGCCACTGTTTGGTCTATTGTACAAGCCCAAGATGATAATGATGTTGATTGTGGAGCAATGGGTGGAATGCGAACTGGCATGGGAGACCGAAGTACTTGGAGAACACCTGCCTCAGTTCCACTTTGTCCACCACAAATCCCACATAATTTTACCCGGGTTCGAACCGGGGCCGCCGAGATGGGAAACCGGCGACTAACCTTCTGAATAATTTTCTTTAAATTTCTTGGGGTAGGGTGAAACTTAGTCCACTTGGTACGTCGGCCACTAGTTGGTCTATTGTACCAGCCCCGGATGATAGATGATGAATGCGGAACAGTCGATGGAATAATAATTGGCAGGGGAAATCGAAGTACTCGGAGAAACCTGCCCCAGTGCGACTTTGTCCATCACAAATTCCACATTATTTGATCCGGGCTCGGACCAGGGCCGCCTCGGTGGGAAGTCGGCGACTAACCGTCCGAACAATGACAACACCTAGAATGAACTAGCCGGCGAAAGAAATTTTGGTGCTGGAATAAACAGAATTTCTTGAGAGAGTGCATGACGTGTACAAATGATCACATAAGATGCGCATTGGATATGGAGACCAGGCTAAAGAAAAACCAGCATCACACCGGAATATAAAAAATCGGTGAGCTTTGAGGAGTCGCAGCACAGCATTGACCCGTGTAATCGTGTCCTACTGAACGAAGAGGAAAGGCGCTGAAACTGCACGGCACAGCATCCCGGGAGTTACAGTGGGTGTAGCTGTGGCAAGGAGCAAAGCAAGAATTTACTTTCCGGCTTCAAAATACCTTGGAGTCGCAACTGCATCTCGAAAAGCTTATCAGGCATCCATTGGCCAATACCAACGTCCAGACGGCGAGAACAATGGCGCAAGAGTCCTAGAGGCTCAGCGATGAACCAAAGTTCACATGATGACGGGACTACGACCACTGTACCTATATTATGAGAGCTGTCTGTGGTCTTGTCGTGATGCCCTTAGCTGTACGTGTTGTATATTTTGCACTTCTCCGAGAGGAGACACCGAAGTAAAACAAACGCAATTGTCTCGCTGTACGTTGGAGTCTGGTGATGCCAAGACGACGGGAGTCTGCAGAGGGAGCCGATCGTAATGATTTCTGAAATACATATTTCAAACTAAACATGGAGGCAACTCATATATCAGAAGCATCGGTATCCGCATAGAAGACTACGCCGTCCCACAAGCCAGAAGACAACAATCTCAAGAATCACGGCCTCGAAAGGATCAAACTTTTATCAAATCCTTTGCAGACTGTAAATATATAAATACTTATAACTGAGTTTATATATCGTTGAGATCTACGTACAACTGTTGTTCGCTACATGATTCATCTTCACGAATGTCATGAAATAAAAGCAAAGGTATTTTATGCCTGTGTGAAACCTCTCGTATACAGCGAAAATTGTGACCGTATACACAATGCCATGTACTATTTGTGAACTCTGCATCATAATACTTTTGTCCGCAGTAAATAAATAGCCTCTAAATCAAATGAAGTATGTAAATAGTAGAGAGAACGCGTTTGAAAACTGCGTACTGCAGACTGAATTACTCTTCTCTGCCTTTCTTGCCAACACCCATGTACCACTGGCCCCTTCTTTTGTATATTGGCCATTTATTTGTTTCCAAACATTTTCAAACCCGATGTCCTACTTCGAACAGTCTTCTTTTATTCCTAGTGGGGTGGGACTAAGTCCCTTGTACTGTGGCCACTTCTGGCCTATTGTACCAACCACAGATGATGGGTGAGGGTGATTGTGGAGCAATTGGTGGAAGGAAGATTGGCAGGGGAAACCGAAGTACTCGGAGAAAACCTGCTCCAGCGCCAATTTGTCCACCACAAATCCCACTTGACCAGACTTTGAATCGAACCCGGGCCCCCGCGGTTGGAAGCCAGCGACTAGACTAGAAGAATAGAATATATGAGGGGTAGGCCTTCTCGGCCCTTGCACCGCGACCTTAGGTCTATTGTAAGCCAGCGGCTAACGGCTTGAGCTATGGCGCGGCCCTTCGAACAATCTGGCTCGTTCTCCCATTTCACTGCGCTCGCATCCTTATTTCGTGCCTAACGTCTGGCCATTGAAACGATACCTCTCTCATACCGTCTGTATTAGTAATGATGATTCGCCTCATATCTCTCGTAAATCCAATGAGCAGGTTCTTCTTAAGAATATATTTGTCGCACAGCAAGTTAAAAGGAATGGATTCCAGATTTCACAAGAGCCCGCTAATGAACCAAGCAAGTTAAATCCTGAAACTCACACTACAACTCTAATAAGGTAAAAGGTAAAGTTGTCTCCCTGCTTAACTAATTAAGCACTATACCATGAAGGGGTGTGGGGAAATGGATGCATAGATCCACATTTTCTTGACCTCGGCACTAACTGGAGGTGAGGAGTCAGCTTCACGCTCCTGCTGCTTTACCCCCGGAGAAAGAGCCCCCGCTACCCATTCGATAGGAGGTTGGTTGGACCTCAGAGCCGGTCTGGCCGACGCGGAAAAGATAAAATTCTTAACCCTACCAGGACTCGAACTCCGACCCCTCGGTCACCCAGTTCGTATACAGTCACTATGCCGACTGCGCTATCCCGGCTCCCATATCTCTAAGATCCACTTCAATATTGTTCATTCGTCAACACCTTGATATGCTAGTCAGTTTCCTCACTTGAAGCTCCCGGAATGAAGCTCTCAATATCTTTCTCGTCTCTGTTGTGTTTGTCCTATGCTCTGCCCGTCCGGAGTTTTTAATGTTATCACCCCATGGATATTTGATTGGGAGTAGACATGAAAATAGCGAAGGTCCTCGTTATACAGCATTCTGCATGGTGTTACTTCATCCCTCTTAATTTTAAATCATCTCAGTGCTCTGATCAAGTTTTATAAAGACAGCCGGAACAAATTTCCGCGTTTAATTTACAGTTTACACAGTTCAGTGTGAAAGTGGCAACTATGATACAAACCGTGTGTTCCAGCGGAATCATAACATTCAGATTTGCCTGTGTGTCGGTTGGTGCGTCAAATGGCCGAAGCCATCTAAATAGCATCGATTAATTCTAGCATGAAAAATTTCCACTTACTTGTGCCACTTCAATCCGTATGCAACCTATATAATTTAATTTAGATTCTGAATTCTTTTTCATAATGCAGAGTAAACACCTGTTCAGTTATCCCTAAGACAGCTGAAGTTTCTTGAGTAACGTAGCAAGTACAGAAAGTGTCAGTGCTATTGTACAAACAGAACGATGAAAAAGGAAAAAGGCTCTGTTTAGGATATTGGTTTGAAATGACCTCAGGCTGGCAGTTTTCGGTTGACTTGAGGGTTGTTCTGCACGGGAGGCTGTGAAGATAGAACCTTAGTGCGTGAAGCTGAAAAATATCCACCGTTAGAAGCCGTTGCTAGGGAACGACTGATGAAGTCACAATAGGCTGCAAAAATATTTAGAGGGTGCTGTGTTCATCTTGAAATCTTGGAGACCAGCGATGGCGCTGTAATCACTTGTAGTTACGAGTAGTATATGTAAGTGATCAACAAATCTAAGATCCATTTCGTACACCGTCTATAGTCACACCCCTAAATCGTGACAAAATTAAAGTGAAGTAAGTAATGGGATAAAGTTTTGAGTCAGTCGAGTTTTAGACAGTAAGTAGAAGAGAAGCTCATGTAAGCAGGGTCAATTGATCGACCAAACGTAGAAAGGGCGAAACAATATTCAAGCTTTCAAGACAGTCTTCGTACATTTAGAAGCACAAAATGTAACAAGATGAAGCTATCCCTGTAACAGGCAGTGAGGGTCCGTATAAGATTGTGAGAGGTCGAGACTCCCACATTCTCTCTAAACAATCGGCTCACAGATGGAGGTGAAACTGTCACCCTTACGCGCCAGCCGCCCTTTACCCCCAGGAATGTTCCTGGTACTCATTTATGTTAAAGGCAGAATCCACCCCTAAGGACATAATGCAGCTGAAATGATTAGGTAAATTGAAAACTCCCCTTAATCGGGACTCGAATCCTCAACCTTCCGGCTTGTAGCACAGTACCTCAACCAACTACGCTACCGCGTGCCCCTACATTTAGAAGTATTGTAACGTGTTTGCAATCCAGAAGAGTCACTTCTATGGAAACGCTAGAACAGACCGTTGCATAGGAAACAACNTAAGGACATAATGCAGCTGAAATGATTAGGTAAATTGAAAACTCCACTTCATCGGGACTCGAATCCTCGACCTTCCGGCTTGTAGCACAGTGCCTAAACCAACTACGCTACCGCGTGCCCCTACATTTAGAANTCATTTATGTTAAAGGCAGAATCCACCCCTAAGGACATAATGCAGCTGAAATGATTAGGTAAATTGAAAACTCCCCTTAATCGGGACTCGAATCCTCAACCTTCCGGCTTGTAGCACAGTGCCTAAACCAACTACGCTACCGCGTGCCCCTACATTTAGAAGTATTGTAACGTGTTTGCAATCCAGAAGAGTCACTTCTATGGAAACGCTAGAACAGACCGTTGCATAGGAAACAACAATCGCTCCATTGTAGTTCTAACAGGAGTCTCCATGGTTATAACAGAGGGTTCGTTGCATAGCAGCGAACAGGTTATATAGCGGGGTTGAATGCATTCGCACAGTCAGTCTTGATCCAGCCTTCGAGAAGTCAGTCTTTGTCCAGCCTTCGAAGAAGAGTGTCTTGAACATCCGCCAGAGAAGAGAGTCCAGTATCGGCCGGGATATTGTAAGCAGTAATTGTAACACTGCAAGTGATGACAATTGTAAAGCATGTGAGTGTATAAGTGAAGAACAATAAAGGTTCTACAGAATCTGAGACCCACGGGGATTTATTTGTAGCGTGACACACGAAACACGCTACNGGAAACGCTAGAACAGACCGTTGCATAGGAAACAACAATCGCTCCATTGTAGTTCTAACAGGAGTCTCCATGGTTATAACAGAGGGTTCGTTGCATAGCAGCGAACAGGTTATATAGCGGGGTTGAATGCATTCGCACAGTCAGTCTTGATCCAGCCTTCGAGAAGTCAGTCTTTGTCCAGCCTTCGAAGAAGAGTGTCTTGAACATCCGCCAGAGAAGAGAGTCCAGTATCGGCCGGGATATTGTAAGCAGTAATTGTAACACTGCAAGTGATGACAATTGTAAAGCGTGTGAGTGTATAAGTGAAGAACAATAAAGGTTCTACAGGATCTGAGACCCACGGGGATTTATTTGTAGCGTGACACACGAAACACGCTACAGTATATTTGCAAACAAACTCAATTTATATGCCTCCTGGTTAGCAATTCAAACATCAGCTTGTATTAACAACATTAACAAACGTTAACCTGAGGTAGCAAATAAGAAAACAAGTGTACATCAAGTAAAGTCCTATTTTATTCAGTTAAAGTAGGTATTTGTTCCCGATATGCTCTCAATCACAACACGCCGTGAGTCTCAGCTAATTGTTCTACTGGAAATTTGAGTAGTCACAAGGCACCAGAGAAAGGAGAGGATTTTATAAACTTCATATTCAGAGAAATATCTCTTAGCGCCCATGCAAATTCCCTATCATGCATTCTTCACTCTCCTCATTCAGCCCTGGTGTCCCCAAGATACCATACGCACTACAGAAAGAGCTTGGAGCTGATCACCTGCTGTGTTAGTTGTGTGACTGTTTGCAGATCAGTTGCCACGACATTTAAGGCTTGAGTTATCTTCAGTGCGAGAATGCTACGCTCGTAAATTCTATTTCCACTGGATACATAGATAAATATCTGGCGATATTCTGCCCTTATATTCTATCAAGGTGGGAGCCGTGCGTGGGGCTGATCTCCTGTCCAGGAATTCCTGTCAGAAATACTATTATAAATATGATTCCGAATTCCATAAAACAGGAAGCCATTTGTCGCATTAGTCTGCCGTGCCATACAAAAAGAAGAGTAAGCCTAAAACACACATTGGCCACGCCATAGCTCAAGCTGTTAGTCGCTGGCTTCCCACCGCTGCGGCCCGGGTTCGAGTCCGGGTCTTGTCAATTGGAATTTTGGTGAACAGAGTGGCGCTGGGGCAGGTTTCTGTTTCCCTGTCAATCTTCATTCCACCAAATTTTCCATCATCATAATCACACGAGGCAGGTACAATAGGCCAGTAAGTGGCCGACGTGCCGAGTGGACCCAGCTGGACTCCACCCCCTACTTAGCGAGTTAAAAAAAACTAAAACATATATTTTACAAAAAGGCAGAATCTAAATTGACCGTTTTTTTTTCAGAAAAGCCTCGTACAAAACGAAATTGTAGTTGATAAGATTCATAGTGTGTGTGCGTGCGTGTGTGCAGCCGGTAAGCTATGCACAAAATTATTTGCGTCTTTTCTTCAACGTTTAACGAAATAAAAGGAAAACTGAATGACGACTATAAAAATTTTAATTTGTCTACTGCTAACTAGCTTCGCTAAAAGTTTATCTTGTAACTATGCAATGTAGCATTTTTGTATTGTTTATTTTTCAACCATAGAATTGTATCTCCAATAAATATTTATCAAAATCAAATTATTAGGAATATAATTTCGAAAAAACAAACTGCAAATTTTATTCCAGATTACAGTATAAATTTTCTTCCCGTAACTTTATCACTTTAATTATAATTTAATTCCACTCACAGAGGAAACCACAAACGAGTCATGTCACAGTTTATTTTATAGTTTCCCCGTATGAAATTAAATTTATTTGACTTAAGTGTTGGCTAAAACACTTTACCTTTGGTCTTTTCTTCTAGTTATACATCATGTTCCAACGGAACTAGATCCCATCGTGGTTCTGTTTGAAAGAAGTGAAACTATAATTGAATTTCTTTCTTAATAATATTTTGCCTTTCATTCTGCCTTCTGCAACTGACTGAACGTAGAAAAATCTTCTACTCAAATGCAATTTCTCGAAGCGAGAGTATGTTCCTGTTACATGGTGGTAACTTGATTAAATCCTCAACAGCCTGGACCGAATCTCAACAGAGAAAATGGTTGTGTAAATGTAGACACTGTTTAGTTACTTTATGTTGACCTCTGACCTTCACGAGGAGAGAGGAAAGGTAATGAAACGTAAGCCTTTTCTACAGAAAAAAAAAAGCATTGCAGTAAAGATACAGATATGTTCGCAAATATTAACTGTTTATTACCACTAATACTGCATTTTGACTACTGCGCCCTTAACTTTGTGACTGGCAACTAGGTATTTCTCATATCTGATTGGGACCGATGTTATTTTGCACTTTACTTAATATTGGAGGTACTCTCTATAAGTAGTAACACCACAGTAAGCGTTCCATATACTATATTTATTTCGCGTTTCAGAAAATACAATAAAGAAATATATTCCATCTCCTCTCAAAAAGTTGAAGTAATTACAATGTTTGATAAATTGGATCTGCTTCCTTCTTCATGTGACAGGTTAAATTATATCGCATTTGGCCCCTTTTTTTCTATTGCTAGTGGGGTGGGACTAAGTCCCTTGTACTATTATACCAGCCCCAGATGATAGGTGATGGTGATTGTGGAGCAACTGGTGGAATGAAGATTGGCAGGGGAAACCGAAGTACTCGGAGAAAAAACCTGCCCCAGCGCCGCTTTGTCCATCACAAATCCCACTTGACCAGACCCGGGATCGACCCGGGCCGCCAGCGACTACCCGCTTGAGCTATGGTGCGGCCATTGGGCCCCTTGATAGAGATCATCTCAAACTGTTGATAACGGGTACGGTTTCTTGTTTTATCACTTCAACTGAAGGCGGAAAACCTACCAGTGTCCGAAACGCTATGATTTATGGAATTTGGGGCGATGGACAGTGTCCATAATATCAGCCACATACTTCCAATAGAGCATCACGAGGAGGTTGTTACACCAGAAGTTTTTTTTATTTATCATTTATTAGCAATTGAATTTACATTCTATGAGCTAATTTGCTGTCATGTACAATAATACACCAGAAGTGAGATCCTTAGGTGCGCTGGCAACTCTGTAGAGCACAGAGCGAATATGTTCTGTATAATAAAAGTAAAAAGTAAAGCTATCCCTGTACCAGACCGTGAAGGCCCATAGGGTTGTGAGACGTTGAGGGTCCCACATTATCTAGACAATCGGCTCAAAGGTGGCGGTAAGGTTGTCAGCCTTACGCGCCGGCCGCGCTTTACTCCCCAGGAATTTTTTTTTATTAATTCCTGGTACTCATTTCTGTTATAGGCTGAGTCAACCCCAGAGTCATAGTGCTGCTGGAAGGATTAGGTCAACTGAAAAAAATTCAGTGACCTCATCGGGACTTGAACCCGCGACCTTCCGGCTTGTAGCATAGCCCCTCAACCAACTACGCTACCGCGTGAAGTTTTAATTCAAAATTTAATTTTTAATTGAAACTCTTATTCCTTCACTTTATTTGTTCTATTTACACAACATGTTTCGGCCTATACGACCATCATTAGGTGCGCTATAATTGTTTTGGTGAAACTGCTGCGCTTTATGAACTTTCGTAATATTTTATGATTCAATTCTGACGTACAGTTTTCCTTTGTGCGCAGTGTGTGTGGTAACTGGGTCCATAACTGATATACTGGACATCATAAAAACACATAAAGAAGATAAGCATTTGAACACATTAGGAAAATACCACATATTCAAAATCAGGTAAAGAACTACACATGATTGATATATGGATTGATAATTTGAAGAATTACTTGAATTAAACACTAAGTACCGGCACACAGAACCCGTCCATCATATTGTGGAATGTCTGCTGAAAGCCAGAATTGTGAAGCCAGCAGAGATAACCGTTACTAGGAAACGGCTCTGCAAACACACCCGATGTTAGATAATGGCTCAGTAGCGTTCTAGTGATCCTTGCAATAGATACCCATGCAACAATAGAAAAGCTATTGGAAGCGATGTCTTCTGTGTGGTCCGTGCCGAGTGTTTATAACGAGAACCAACTGCCATTACGAGTCACTGTAGTAGCGAATACTACGAGAAATGGGGCAAAATCTGCTATACTGAGCCTGGATAGACAGAGGCCTTGTATATATTGTACATAGAAATAGGAATTAAGATTAAATTTGTAAATATATGTAAATACTGACAATGGACTTACTGACACACACTATGACTGACAAATGACAGACCCGACCTCTCGTCAGAGAGGGCGCCCCA
>NW_019725842.1:1048847-1092734 GCF_002891405.2 Cryptotermes secundus | reverse complement strand
TAACCACACACACACTGCGCACAAAGGAAAACTGTACTTCAATTTTCATAACTGGGTCATAAAAATTGTTACGACGGCTCATAAAGTGCAGCGGTTTCGCAAAAACAATTTTAGCGTACCTGATGATAGCCGTGTAGGTCGAAACATGTCGTGTAAAATAGGGCAAATGAAGTAAAAGAGTTGAGAATTTTAATTAAAAATTAAATTCTGAATTAAAATTTCTGGTATAAATTTCACGAAAGAAGGAACCGAATAAGTGGAAATATTTCTATATGTATTATTACGCTGCTTTCCAATCGTTCGCAACGGTAACTTACAGAGAGTGCTGTCAGCATCTTCATCCCCCCCCCTGAGAACGTTCCGATCCCCACGCTCAGTCCACCACCCCCAGCGCAGTCATTTTCAGGGCCAGCAATCAGTGCAACAACGCGTTCAAGCATCTAGCGGCTGGGACGCCTGTTTAATGTGCAGGCCCTGTAACAGGTCAGACGTTCGTTAATTTATAATGTATGTAATTATAATGCGCACTGTATAATATGTTAATACTTATCTTTCCAAGTGTTAAATTCTTTGCACATTTCTCCACTCTCTAAACAATTTATTATTTCTTCAGAATTTGTTTTATATTCCCTACTGAAATGTCTTTAGGAGCCGGGATAACGTAGTTGGTATAGCGACCGAGGGGTCGGAGTTCGAGTCCCGTTAGGGTCAATAATTTTTTTCTTCTCCACGTCGTCCAGACAGGTTCTGGGACCCACCCAGCCTCCCATCCAATGGGTGTCGGGGTAACAGGGACGGGCGTGAAGCTGATCACTCACCTCCATCCAGTGCCGAGATCAAGAAAACGTGGATCCATACACCCACACCCGGCTACACCTGCATGTAGTAGTTTTCATTTAGCTAAGCACAAGGAAAACTTTTAGTGAAATATCTTTAAAAATTGTACCTAGGACAAAGTGAATTTTAATCATAAAATCTTCTATGCCAAATCTGAGATACTTTACGGCAGGACTATCAGATAATTGGTAATATGGTGATGACTGCAGTTTGAAATTATTATAAAAACTCACTCAAATATTCGAAACCCAGAGCTAGGTTTCCTTCGAGCTAAAACTATGTGCTCCTTAAACTTCCACTCGATCCCGTGTCTGTGTTACGCTCTGCAAGGAACGTATTGCTTAATCCATCGGTATATTTTGACGGCTGCGACAAGTCCGCCCGTCCGCGTAACATAGGCTGCTGTGATGACAGTGTTACGTCACCGGCAGATGATAAAAGTACTGGAAGAAATTGCAGTACAGAGGTACCAAAGTACTAACGATTGGTGTCAATTTGGGTGCATGTACGTTTAATATCTAAATTAATTTCCTACACATTTTAATTCTTGGTATTCATTTCTGTTAGAGACTGAATCGAACCCAGGGCCATAGTGCGGCCGGAAGGATTAGGTCAATTGAAAAAATCCAAATGACCTCATCGGGACTTGAAACCTCGACCTTCCGGCTTGTAGCATAGTGCCTCAAAGGCTGATAACCTTGCCGCCATCTACGAGCCGATTGTCTAGAAAATGTGGGAACCTCAACATCTCACAACCCTATGGGCATCCACGGCCTGTTACAGGGATACCTTTACTTACTTTACTTTACACATTTCAGTTATCTTGTTTTGGCGTTCCTCCGACACTGGTCCCTTTCTCCGAAGAAAGAAAATAAATTATAACTCTATCAATATTCAGTTCTCACGAAAATATTCTGATGAAGTAATTGAGTGAGGGCCGGTCACGGTTGCCGAGCGGTCTAAGGCATGTACTGTCTTCGCTCGCTTGGAAACCGGGATCGTGGGTTCGAATCCCATTCAGGGCATGGATGTTTAGTTTGTATGTGTGCGTTTTTCTGTGTTTGTGTACAGGTAGAGGTCTTGCGACGAGCTGATCACCCGCCCAAGGTGTCCTAATACATGTGTAAGATCTAAAAAACCGAAGTGAATGGAGAAGTTCATGGAGGTAGGCCTAGGACCACTGGGGCTGTAGTGCCAAGGAAAAAAATTTGAGTGAGGAATTAAGAGATTGCGTAGCGAGGATCAGTGTGATTTGTACAGGTCACCCATACTGTTATTTCGGCATAAAAAATATGTTCATGATAAGCCGAATATGTAGAATGGAAGTAGCGAATTCGTGCAGCATCTTGGTAGGACACCCTCTTGGAAAAATTTTGCTTGATACATATAGAAAATTGTATAAGAATAACGTTGAGGTTAACCCCATTCCACTAAGTTATGAGGGCAACAGATGCCTGGGAGTGGCTCATGACCGTGACCAAAGGCAGGATTTAGTATTATTGGAGCGAATTTACTGGAATTTGCTGTCAGAATGTTTATTGAAGTATGTTTAATTAGTCAAAACAAAATATAATTTTCGTGGATTAGAGCATCTAGGAACACTGCTGTTTCTGAGATATTGCATTCATCTTTTGCCCTTTTTATAGGGCAGCACTTGCTCATCTGACCGCGTACAGTGTGACGCTTGGCTTGCAACTACTTCCACTCTGACTGTACGTCAAGGAAGAGGAATGGGACATCCATGCATATTTAGTTCGTGCGTCTCCGTCGTCAGAGCTAACTTGACGCAGGGCCTCCCTCTACCCTAACCAAAATGCTCGCATTTCCCTTTCAAATGATTAGTTCCAGATGCAGAAGGCAACTGGAGGCACAATCAACGACTGCGGACGTCCATAGGAATAATCATGCATAGATTAACACAACGCGGAAACCACCTTGCTCTTTCACAAACACGTATACATCATTCTCGACGGTATAATTTCTGAAACAACGCTATATTCAAATCCGCTTTTGTTACATACAGGATTATGCAGCACACTGATGAATCAAACTTCAGCTTACACTGATGCACCTAAACAACATCTACCACCAACCATAATCCGGAGATATTTTACTTGGAAATGTCATTATATAGCAGAATGGATAAGCTCATATCTATCTTTATTTGCTATTTGTTTCTCAGTCATTAAATTTATGGTAATGTTGTTTATATATACGAAATATCATACTTAAAGCTATATAAAAATTCTTCGTCCTATATGTTTGCTGTCTATAGTAATTTTATCACAGTACTTTAGAACTTGATTAAAATAAGTTGCTTGATTCAACTCAGAGTTCATTCTTAAGAGGTTATTTTTACATGTTTGTCAGGAGTCCTTCGGGGTCGGGTCGACACAAAATCTCTACTTAGGAGTTTACATAATAAGCAACACCCCACAATATGAAGTAGCATATACCAAGTCCGATACGAACCTGTGACCATTTTTTAAATACGTTTAAATACGTTAAATACGTTTAAATATGTTTGTATCCCAATATTATTTGCTTGTAAATTATTTTATAGTGATTGTTCTAATATATACAAGTGAGAGATAAGACAATGGTGTTGAAAAGAGTACTTAATACCCTGTAGGCCACTTGCCGGATTACAGCGGATTAGAAACTTACAAGAACATGGTCACAAGAACAGCAGAAAATTGAGAAAGTTTCCTCTATAAATTCAGCTTGAGGATGTGCAGATATATCCGCATAGAAATGGCAAGAGAAGAAGACAGAAGTGTAGATAAAGAAGAAAAAATAATTGGTTATCGGAAAGTGAACAATAAAAGAGAGGAACTGAGGTATGAGGAAAGCTTAGGAGGGTTTACGTAAGGATCAGAAAAAAAGCAAAATTGAGTTAAACGAAATTAAAACAGCGAAAGTGTGCTGAAAAGTTGTGAAAACAGAATGAATGAATTGTTCTGTTCTAAAGTGGAAGTAAAAACAGATATGACATGGGCTTTGGAGGAAACATGCGAGTAGATAATTTTACCCGCAGATCTATTTTTCGAAAATCTGAGTTCACTGTGAATTTTAAAGTGTATATACGTATATATTTATGGTGGAAAGCATAGTGTGTGTGTGTGTGTGTGTGGGTGTGTGCGTGTTGTCGACGGGTACATGAGCCTGGATATTAAAGAAATGGTGAAGACTTAATAGACTGCAAAAACATTGAAAATGAATCACATTTTAATGACTATACTTGAAATTTCAAGAAGCTTCAAGTTGTTAATACATTCTTTATTACAGAAAACCCAGGTAAAGCCGTGATGTAGAACCTGTTGGTTAGAATTCTGTTTCGTTTCGAAGTTCGTTCAAGCATTCACTTATCCTCACCTAACGCTTCATAGCTTTCCTCAGACAACGTAGCGTAATAAACGTCTGTATGATATTTGGCATTTGATGAAACCGCTAGAGACACTGCTGGAATCAAGTTTCTTCTTGTGACGGAAAACAGATCCAACGAGAGAAGTATAAAGTCTAAGACTGGAAAATTTTTCAGTAGTTTGAAGGAACTTTCCTCTTGTAGCCCTTTTCTTGATTTTACGAGCTTTCCAAAATCCCAGATTCGCTTTTGAGGTCCTTAACCCAGGTTTTATTTGTGCAGGAAACTGATCCACGATATAGCATTCATATTGGGAGGGGGTAATGGGGCAGACCGCAAGAGGAAGAACGCATAATGGGGAGTTGCTATCAGTTTTTTTGTCTAACCTTACACCCATACACCTTGTCTCTAAGCAAGTTTCATCTCCTCAAGCATTCTAAAAATTTAAAACAAATTTCATATTATAGCCCACATTGACGAATTTAATTTATGTCAGTGCCTTTCCAATGTAAGTCATACCTTTGTGAAATTCAAGTAGCCTGCAACAATCTGAAGTCTTTATTATTTATTTGTATCATCTTAAAACAATGTGGGCACATACATATGCCCCAGTATGTAACGGTCTGAATTGGTGAGCATTTTCTGCAGGTGATCTGAAACAAAAGAGGAAAGTCCTATAAACAACTGTTCAATTCATCACCTTTTCGTGTTAAGCGCTATTGTGGTCTAATAGTTTACGTGCCTTTTAATTAATATATTCGCAGCCTGGATGTTACACTTAATTTGTGTTGTTGCCTTTTCGTTCTGCAGAAGTGTTTGTCAGAACTATTCTATATTCCAACATGAAGTATACGTGTAGGTCGACTTGAATACGGTTTGCAGATTTTGTAATGGAAAAAGTACGATCGTTGTTGCGGAATATTTGTGCTCTTTCTACTTGCTAGATTTTCGCATCGAAACTTGCTGTAAACCCTTTAATTTAACATCAGCGCAGTTAGCGAAGTAATGATAATCAGTTGTAAACCCTCCAAAGTCTGTAGGGGGCACGGGGTAGAGTAGTTGGTTGAGGCACTCTGTTGCAAACCGGAAGGTCGCGGATTCAAGTCCCGATGAGGTCATTGGATTTTTTTTCAATTGGCCTAATCCTTCCAGCCGCACTATGGCCCTGAGGTCGACTCAGCCTCTAACAAAAATGATTACCAGGAATATTATTGGAATATTCTTGGGGATAAAGGGCGGCCGGCGCGTAGGGCTGATAACCTTGCCGCCATCTATGAGCCGATTGTCTAGAAAAATGTGGAAACCTCGGTATCCCACAACCCTATTGACCTCCACGGCCTTTTACAGGGGTAGCTTAACATTTTACTTCTTTTTACCCTTCAAAGTTCGTAATGAAAATGGTCCAAAGAGAGCCGATCTTATATTGAGGGCTATACACGTATTCTGCTAGATCTATTATGACAGTAGTAAGAATGTGAACTACTGTTTTAGAATTTTGTTTATTTAGGTCAGAAATTCGCTTCCTAAATCTGGCCACTGTGTTATGGGACATTCTGTATACTGCAATACATCTTAACCTCGTTTACAAATGCTTGCAGCTTTTTACATTAAAGAACATTGATTGGAAATTAATAGGCTCTAAGTTTGTGAGCTGGCTACATGTGACCCAGGATGTGGCCCAGTTGTGGGCTCCTGTGAACACTGAAATGAGCTGAAGTGTTGAGTAAGCGATAGGGGATTTGTTGAGAAACAGAGAAGGAATTAGTTAGTCAAGTATTTAGTTGGTTATTTAGTTTCTTGGTTAGTTGAATGGTTAATTTGTTAGTAGGTTAGATAGTTATCTGCAGAGAGTTTTCTAATTTTATTGAGCTGTTCACGGCTCTGTGCTTTACGGCGACCGGCGTGCCGCTTGCCACTAGGTTCACACAAATTTTGCTGGTGAATGAGCATGGCTGATGGCTGATGGCTGATAACGTTTGGAACGAAGGGAAATAATTAAGTTGTGAACCGAATGGCGGGATTATGTTTCACGGCGAGCAGTTTGCTTAATGCGAGGGAGTTCGTTTATGATTTGTCAGCAATAGGCAGAAGTTATCAGCTCCATTAGCCATTTTTTTCTCAGTTACAGTTAGTGAGTAGTGTGGTACATCTTGGTGCGGCATACTTTAGAGCAACGTGTATTTCCGTATGACACCTGCGTGAAATACGGATCAGCTGGAAAGTGTCGGCGAAAATTGACGTAAATTTCGTGATGAAAGATTTCCCAGTACACAAAAACTAAAATTTGGTGAATAAACTTTGAACAACCGGACTCTTAATAGACAAAACCAAATAAAACATAACCAAAAGTATAAGCGCCGAGTGCTTACTGAGAAGTTAGATGACAGAGGGGCTAAATTTGAACGTACACCTAGAAAATCACTGACACATCTAGCTCAAGAGACTGGAGGCTCGAAGTCTAGTGCAAGAGGAGCAACACAATTGCTGAAGCTGAGACCCTATAAAACAACAGTATCCAAGCACGCCTTCCAACCTCGTGATTCAGCTAGCGGGTTCTTTCTTTCAGTTGGTTTCTACAGCCTTTCGTCGAAGGCGAGATCGATCAGCAGTTGACATTCTTTTCTGATGAAGCGTAGTTTCACTTTGCAGGGACACATAAACACGCAAAATATGTAATCGCTACTGTAGTACACAGAAATCATGTGTAACCCTAGAAGGTCCACTCCAGCCAGTGAAAATTCGTGTCTGGTGTGCTCTAGTTTGGAGCATGATTGTTGTACCTGTGTTTCTTAACGAAACAATTAATTCCGAAAAATATCAGCGTGTAGAAGGACAGCATTTTCAACATCTCCTATGATCTGTGAATTGTACATACTTCATTCCGAACTTCATCGGCCGTCAGGCATGCTGATTCGTCGGTGAAATTCGTATATGCCTCGAAACCAGCGGTGCACTGATCACCGTGAAACTCAGAACCGTGGAACCAGTCAACAAAGTAAAAATCCTCCTTGTACGGGGGATGGACAACAATATGGAAACACCTTGTGAAATGAATGCCTGAATTGAAGTGTTTATTTTCGCGACGTTTGTAGGTGACGCTGTCGTATCTGCCCAACACGACTACCTGTACAACCTCCGCAATACGTTGCAAGCTTCATTTGTTGTCGAGACAGTGTTCTGTGCAGTTTTTTGTGCATCACGTCAGAGCTAACAGAAATCGAACGCGGGCAAATTGTTGGGGCCTATATGGTGGCTGCTTTCGTAACCAAGTTAGCCGAGGTTTTTGGCGTTTCGCGAGGCGCATTATCCAAGATTAGGACCTCATACAGGAGGACTGGAAAAACCGCATCCGATAGACACCAGCATGGACGGAAATGTGTGTTGAGTGATCGAGACAGATGAACATTGCGTAGGATTGTGACGAAAAATAAGAAGACTACAGCTGCAAAAGTGACTGCTGAACTGAATGTCACTCTCACAAACCACTCTCACAAACCCTGTCAGCACCAAAACAGTACGAAGGGAACTCCACAAGCAGGGTATTTCTGGATGAACTGCAATTCCAAAGCCACTCATCAGTGATCAAAATGCCACTAAGAGGACAGTGTGGTGCTGAACTCATAAAACCTGGACTATGGAGCAATGGAAGACGGTCATTTGGTCGGATGAGTCCACCTTCACACTGTTTCCGACTTCTGGCCGAGTTTACGTCTGGAGAACGCCATCCCAAGCTTACGATCCAGATTGTTTGCTGCCATGAGTGAAACATGGCTGGGGTTCGATCATGGTATGAGCAGACATATAGTGGTATTCTGTCGGACCCAGCATTACCCTGCAAGGTCACGGCACTGCCAACGACTATATGACCATTTTGGGCGACCAGGTCCATCCCATGGTGCAAACTTTGTTCCCTAATGGTGATGCCATTTACCAAGCCAACAATGCCTGTGTTCACATAGCTCACATCATTCAGAACTGGTTTTCTGAGCACGCAGATGAAGTGTCACGTCTGCCATGGTCCCCACAATCACCAGATATCAATATTATTGAGCCTTTCTGGTCTGTTTTGGAGAGCAATCTGCGTGCACACTATCCACATCCATCATTGTTAACAGAACTTGCCAATGTTTTGCAGGAAGAATGCTACAAGATTCCCTTCCAAATCATACAGGACCTCTATTTATCCATTCCAAGGAGACTGCAAGCAGTACTGCAAGCCAGAGGTTGCCCTACACCATATTAGTCACGGTAATGTGTTCTTTGTTGGGTGTTTCAATATTTTTGCCCATCCCTGTAGTTTGTTAGATGATGATCACAGTGGCCGCGTCTTCCCCGCTGGAACACTGGTATCGTGGATTCGAATCCCACTCGAGGCATGAATGTCTGTGTAAGTTTATTCTGTGTTTATGTTGCTCCGGGTATAACTATCGGCCTTGCGATGGGCTGATCTCCCGTTAAAGGAGTCCTACCGACTGTATATAGATGAAGAAACTGAAAAATTGGCCTCGGTTCAAAGAGCTATAGAGCCATAGAGAGAGAGGGAGGATTTGATAGATTAGTTATTCAGCTAATTAGTTATCTAGTTAGTTCGTTAGTTTGCTAACAATTTAGTTAGTTTTTAGGTAGTCAGTTCATTGGTTAGTTAATTGGTGATTTGTTAGTTCCGCATATGATTTCTTGTTGTTTCATACTCTCCTTCATTCGTTCGTTCCTTACTTTGAGTAATGAAATATTGAAATCGCAAGGAACGTATTTCTCTTCTATGTTTCGTAGATTTTCCAGTTTTCAGGATCTTACAGTCTTTCAATGTTGAAATGGGCCATATTTCTGAGTAAAGTTATCTTGCAGATATCGTCGACGTTTCAGAGATTATTACTTCGCCTTAAGGATGTCATAATATCGGCAGTGGAACTTACCTCTACAGTGCCATCGGCTGCAAAGAGATCCGCTACATACAGTAGTGCAGTTTTCCCAGGACAGAGCGGTGCGGTTTACCATGTGCGTATAATTCAGATCAGTAAAAGTGACGGTAAAGTCGTCCCTGTCCTTAACTAATTAAGTACTACACGACAAAGGCATATGGGGAATGGATATACGAGTATATATCCAAATTTTCTTGACCTCGGCACTAGTTGGAGGTGAGTGGTCAGCTTCATGCTATACCCTCGGAGAAAGAGCCCGTGGTACGCGTTGAAGAGGAGGCTGAGTGGGCTCCAGAACCAGTCTGGACTACGGAGAGAAGAGAAAATTCTTGACACTACCGGGACTCGAACTCCGAGCCCCGTAGCCAGTCTCTATACCGACTGTGCTATCCCGGCTCCTAATTCAGATCAGTATTAACAAATAGTTGTCTCCATCTCTCAGCAACGCAGCTCCATGCTTAGCGTGTCGTTATGATGTGCCTTAATTCGATGCGGTGACGTCAGCCTTCATCTGATAGCTTAAGGCTGAAACAAAGAAACGGGTGTCAACATAGTGCATGTTGACGGTGAATGGAATAGGGGTGGAGCCCTAGCGGCGGTGCCTGCCTGCGCATATACAAAACATGATCAACAATACTGCTCTACTTTCATTAAAATTCCTCGCCTTCCCCACCCCTCATTCACCGTAGAAACCTTCATCAAGTTTCTCTGTCACCTAACCTTCTTCCAGAAATATCCCCAGAGTCTCCAGCACAAGAAGCCCCTATGCGTAGTAACCTAACTATATTCTTCGACACAAAAGACCTTTGTGCAATCTGGCAAAACCTTGGCCCGATCTGAAATGATGGCTGCAGGACCGGAAGTTCGGAAGAAGTAAGTACGAAATCCGGTATTGTCAGTATCTTATTAAAACTGAACCACAGAGCTATTTAAAATGCTTTTCTTAGAGGAACTCTAAGATAGTCTTTCTTCTCAAAATCACAAAATTTTGTAACATTATAAATTACACTCCTAATGTGCCCTCCCATAATTCACCAACGGAGACGATCTGAGTGACCTCGCTGTCTAGGGCATAAACTGCCTTCGCCCGCTCAAACACTGGAATCGTGCATTTGAGTCCTGCTCGAAGCATGGATGTCTGTCTGCTCTTATTCCTTTTGTGTTCTCGTGTCCAGGCAGCAGCCTTACGACCGTCTCTTTCCCCGTCCAAGGAGTCCTACCGACTCTCTTAAATTAAGAAACTGAAGTGAAACGAAGCGTTTCAGGGATCCCCTGTGTTCCAAGCGGGAGCAATAGAATGAGGGAGAGGAGGAGGAGCAGAAGAAGAAGAAGTTACATTTGCGATTAAATATATACATGCATTATCCATATTAGCCAAACTTTCTTCTGTCCTGCCATGTTTATACCAAATTTCAAGGAATATGAACATGAACACAAGTTCCTCACACTGTATACATCATAATAACTACGTATATAGTTTAGTTGACGAACTGACATGTCTGTGAGTCCAAGAACATAGAGTCGTAAAGCTGAGCAACTATCACACGCAACAAAAATAGTGTATGAAATTGGGCACTGCAGCTAGCAACTAAAGGCAGAACGAAACGCATACAACCTGCAACTTCGTAATCTGGATGTATCTGATCCGAATTTCCTTCGGGTAAACCGATGTACTGGAAGTTTCCGTAGCTTTCTCAATTCCTCCAAGCCTATGCCAGGCATAAAAAAGTAAAGGTATCCCTGTAACAGGCCGTGGAATCCCATAGGGTTGTGAGATATTGAGGTTCCCACATTTTCTAGATAATCGGCTCATAGATGGCGGCAAGCTTGTCAGCCCTACGCGCCGGCCGCCCTTTACGCCTAAAATATTCCTGGTACTCATTTCTGTTTGAGGCTGAGTCGACCCCAAGGCGATAGTGCGGCTGNCTGACATGTCTGTGAGTCCAAGAACATAGAGTCGTAAAGCTGAGCAACTATCACACGCAACAAAAATAGTGTATGAAATTGGGCACTGCAGCTAGCAACTAAAGGCAGAACGAAACGCATACAACCTGCAACTTCGTAATCTGGATGTATCTGATCCGAATTTCCTTCGGGTAAACCGATGTACTGGAAGTTTCCGTAGCTTTCTCAATTCCTCCAAGCCTATGCCAGGCATAAAAAAGTAAAGGTATCCCTGTAACAGGCCGTGGAATCCCATAGGGTTGTGAGATATTGAGGTTCCCACATTTTCTAGATAATCGGCTCATAGATGGCGGCAAGCTTGTCAGCCCTACGCGCCGGCCGCCCTTTACGCCTAAAATATTCCTGGTACTCATTTCTGTTTGAGGCTGAGTCGACCCCAAGGCGATAGTGCGGCTGGAAGGATTGGGTCAATTGAAAAAATACCATGACCTTATCGGGATTTGAACCCTTGACCTTCCGGCTTGTAGCAAAATGCCTCAACCAACTACGCTACCGCGTGTCAGGCATAATACCTTTAAATAGTCCTCAGGCGGTCCCTTCATAATCCTCACCTCATCATCTATAATACGTAATCATACCCCCCCATCCCATTCGTTGATGTCTAACTTCTCAAGTTGCAGCAGTGTAGTTAAATAAACTAATCATAAAGCAGTTAAATTATTCTCTGCCGGAGAATGGACATCCTGAGAAACGTAATTCGCAACTTTTCCCAATCACTTCAAAGCCTTACCAGAATAATTATAAAATGATTTGATAACACCGTCTAATGTGACTCAGTATATATTCATATAGTGCCTTTACATGTTTCGCTGAGTTGTGACAATCTTCAGAAGGCAGTAACAACATTCTAAAGAACTACTATTGCATAGATCGTAGTACATATGCTTAAACTTTTGTACAAACATTTTTAATTAGCAAAGTTAAAAAGTGTTTAAGTTCTATATATATTATTAATATTCTTAATATTTAAAATCTTTAACCGCTGAGGTTTGTGTCTTCCTGCTTCTTCTATCAAAATGGGAGATTGGGGTATTATTTGCCGTCGTCTGAGGTCAGGACAGCGTTGTTCCCCCCTTATATGGTTCGTTAAGGATCTGTGTTGTTGTCAAGTTGTTTCTCCATTCGTTGTGTATTGAGGGTACTGAATGTTATTGCTGTCTGATGAGGGTCACAGCTGACCGAAACGTGTAAAGGCACTATATAAATACATACTGAGTCACACTAGACGCTGTTGTCAAATCATTTTATAATAATTAACTAGTGTGAAGGAATAGAATGAATAAAGTTAAACTTACTGGAATAATCTTAAAACCAGCCACGACAGATTCCTTCAACAACTTTTCCATTTCATAATTTGTAGTCTTTTTTTCTCACTATATACGCGTAATACGAGTATACGCATTTTGAAAGAGTATTGGAAGAGTAATTATGAATCAGTAACAAAATATTATAGCTTATATATTTTTTGTAAGTTTTAAATATATTTATCGTGGAAAGAAATATAAGGAATTCTTATAATTTTGAAAGCAGAAATTATTGTGCGTAATACGGATTTTTATTGTCAGCTACTTTGTAAGGGAAAAGAAAGCAGTCCGTGTGCTTCGCATCGCCTCATGAAGGTGTGTGGAGACGTAGCTATGGATTCTTAACCTCGGCACTAGATGGAGGGTTGTGGTCATCTTCACTCTTGCATAACTTTACCAGTTCGGAAAAAGCGCCCGGTAGCCGCTGGATAAAGAGTGAGTTGCGTGTTTTCTGGTCGTGACGTGTGCCTGAGGGATTAGTCACCTGCTCTACGGTCGTTCAGCCTCTATTCAATCACTGTCTTAGCTGAGTTATCCCACCTCATTTGTACTCTTGTAGACAAGTTGTCTACGACAAAATCGATCATATTCTATTTGGAAAACCTATAAATTTCAGGCATATGTTGGACCGATGTGAAACAAAATCAGCTCCGTCCTCTTCCGAAATATATTACTGTGGATTCACAATGTTCGTACGAAACGTAATTTGGAACTATAGGTTACATTCGAAAATAGAACAGGGAAATATTGACAGATTTCACTCCCGTCATGCTCCCTTTGTATATGTTTATTGTACTCATAATGAATATCAAATATTACAAAATAATTCATACAGTTATTCCCAATTAAAATCATACAATCATATTTGCAATTGGTTGAGTAGCATTTCAGTTTCGTATTCGGGAGTCTGGTGGTCCAAAAATACAGATCCTTTCTGATATGGCCAGTTTTTTTTCCTTGGTCCTCAAAGGTAAATTCTACATCAATTTCGGCAACAATTTAACTTTCTACGTCCGTTTTAATTAATTATTCATCAATAATCACACAATTTTGTAATATGACCTACAGACAGAGTCTTAAGTAAACGATAAGACAAAATCAGGCATATAATCTTTTCATGAATTTAATTTCACCAAAAACTGATGAAGTCCTCGTCAGTCAATTGTCATACAAATTGATGTTCCCTCAGTGAATCGTGCTCTTCCAATATGAAACAACCTGCTCCGTAAGTAAGCACAAAGTTCTCTTCGGCATTGAATTTCAATTTGTTCCAAATTCCCTCATTCAAATTAGACACTAAACAATTTCATAGAAAATACTCAACACACAAACATACGTTGGGGACTGCATAGCAGTGGCAGGTGTAGCGATCGGCAGCATGTTAGTTGAGGTGAGAACTGGCCAAGTTAGAAAGTAGACTGTGTGCTCGGCCCACAAAACTCGGAAGGCAGACAAGATAAGACGTTCCTTCCAGCTTCTGCATCCTGCTCCCTTCTTGTCCACTCTTTGATGAAACGTTACTAAGTCTTCTCTTCAGAAAATTCCCTCTGACATTTATAGTTATTCATAGGTCAAGACAGTTCTTGCTTTTGTGTGTTCTCAAATTTTATTCCCACGTTCAGAAAGCCCCTAATCTAGTTGAATCGAGTCAAATTCCTCATATCCTATTCTCAGACATTCGTTTCAATATTGTGACATGACACCTGAAAGTCACAGTACTGGAGTCGGAGCCAGGCGTCCACTGCTAGACAACGGATATTTAATCATGTTTCCACGGCAAAGAGTAATGACACGTTACATTATGGACCAGAGAAAACATCGTTGCCTAAGTGTAAATTTTAAACACGTTCACGTGACAACGCATACATAAACAAACTGTAAACATGGATAAGAAAAAAAGTGATTCTTGAAGGAGGTGATTCCTATTCCAGCCGCCTAGCAGGGATACAAGGAGACCTGTTGAGAAGGCATCAATGAGAAGTCGGAAGTGAATTAGTGTGTCTTCGGGAGAGAGACACCGTTCAAGCAAATATAACAAGTGTGAGAGAGACTAAGAATCCGGGAGACTACATACCCTTCAAGATTTATCGGGTTGCCAAGCAAGCAGACGCTGAAGACTTTGTTTTGTTAGGGGTTAATTGCAGTTACGACTTGTGAATATCCAGTAAATCGATTCGCCATTCCAAACCCCGTCTACGAGTCACTAAAACATGTGACAATATTATTTTTCTTCTTTGTCATTTATCGCCTGCTTTGAATTTTCCCGGCCAAGACATGAGATTCATTTTTTGTTCCCCCGATGTATGGTACATTTTCCGTCTTTATCATCGCTCTGTATATTAGATGACTAATACAAATTATGAAATTCTACTTTTTGCAGAAGATAAAGTTGTCCCTATGCTTAAGTAATTAATCACTACTCCATGGAGGCGTATGGGGGAGTGGACGTGTAGGTCCACATTTTCTTGACCTCGGTACTAGTTGGAGGTGATTGGTCTGCTTTATGCCCCTGTCGTTTTACCCCTGAGGAAAGAGTCCTCGGTACACATTTGATAGGAGGCTGGGTGGGCCCCAGGGCCGGTCTGGATGACGTCCAGCCCATAGCCAGTCGCCATACTGACTACACTATTCTAAATTATCCTGTTACACCCTCTCTCTTACGCCCTTCAGCACTTTGCGCTCTTTACGGTTTCTTCGAGACAGAAATCAACTTTAACCCCCTTAATAAAATAGCGGATAAAATTATAGATTTGGATCTCATGAGTTTCACGCATTTAGATGAGGATGACTAGAGATGGTGAACAGATCTGCGCTGAATAATATTGAACAAATGCATGTGAAATAGTTATTGACATACAATTAAAGAATTAAATAAAAAAAGAAGAAATTTTTGACATGCAATATTCATTGGAATTAAATCTGAGATATAAAGCACTGAACTAATAAGCAACTGTAAGTATCATGTTATTCAAATAGCGTCACTAGGAAGACACGTTACTCATTCTGCGCTTAGAAGGATCTGGATTTGTCGCCTCACAGTCAGTAACAGTAAATCTCTCAGATGATGATACTGTTTGTTAAATATCCAAAAAAAAAAAACTCAAAGAAAGTTATCGGAAAGAAAAATGTGGATGGCGTAAGAAACCAGAATATTAGAAAACAGTGCGGAATTCAGCCAGCAAGATTGTGCGTGAATACAAGTGTATGGAAGATCGTAACTATATTTAATGATGAAAGAAACTGGAATTTCTCGAGTCTTCGGGGACAATACCCCACAGGCTGGAGTCAGGGAAGCCTCGGTAAGCTTTGGGATGACTCTCTCTTTTTCTCTCCTCTCTACATTAAGAGGCGGCCAGCATAATTGGAAGGAGGAGGAAGAGCAAGAAGAAAATGAAAGGAAAAAGATATTGTGACGAATATGACCATTGTTAGGCAACGGTTCGGTGACACACATTTCCGCTGCAACAAACAGAAGCGGAATTCCATTGCTTGCCAACGGCTCGCCGAAAACACATTCCCGTGGCAAATAAAAAAAAACAGAGTAATACACGAACTCTTGGAGATAATGATCTATATTCGGTTCGGCTGGAAGTTTGTTCACTTCAAGAGAGTTCGTTCGTGAGTCAATCGTTCGCCATTCATAAGAGAGTTATAGTTCAGTCTTAAGAGAGTTCAGTGTTCAGCTGTGGAATGTGAACCAGCGGAAAACGGAAGCTGAAGAAGTGAGTGATTCGCAAATCAGAACCAAATCAGTCACAGTGGAAAAGAAGACGCTCGTGGTCCAGCAGGGAACGGAGCGAGTCTTAGAGAGTCATTGATTGTGAGCTGTTATAATTGATTGTAATTGTATTACAAGTGCCAGTAAATCCAATCGTCCAATCCACACTGTTATTATTAGTCACGGACATTAGTCGGACATGTGACAATATTCTCCTCTGGGAGTTTAGACTACGCATGCAAATAAGAAATTCCTTCCCGCCCATGCCCATCGAACTGAAAATCATTTTGTAAGCCTACAATTACACTGTATTGGGGAAGTTTATTTGACATGCTGTTTCAATTACATAACTTATTACTCATAAAGTACGAGAAGAAAATGAGAGAATAATAAAAGAGCTAATGAGTTCTAACGAATGCTTGATAATGAGCTGTGGACTGTTTTCTTATCTATTGGTACATGATTTGATTTCGTAAATAATCGTACACTTTCAACGCTAACCGGCACAACGCTGTTTTGTTATAACAGTTTTTATTCTGGAACAAATTCAGTCCTGACCTTGGTCAAACGGAATTATTGACATTAGTAATATCGATAACAACAATATTTTTTATTGCTAGTGGGGTGGGACTAAGTCCCTTGTACTGTGGCCACTTCTGGCCTATTGTATCAGCCCCAGATGATAGGTGAGGGTGGTTGTGGAGCAATTGGTGGAATGAAGATTGGCAGGGGAAACCGAAGTACTCGGAGAAAACCCGCCCCAGCTCAAATTTGTCAACCACAAATCTCACTTCACCAGACCCGGAATCGAACCCAGGCCGCCGTGGTGGTAAGCCAGCGCCTAACCGCTTGAGCTATGACGCGGCCATAATTACATCTTAGTAACTGGTTACGAAATCTTAACCATGTTGTCGTTAACCGTCATGCACACATATCTCGCCGAAAACCACATTTAATAGGCAGAAACTTTAAAGGATTTGTAACCCCTTATGGAATCGCAGATTTTGATACTTGTGTCTTTAAGCTATCGAAAAAATTATGTCACATGCCTCACATATAAGACTATAATTAACATGAGAATGAATTTCCTGTCATGTATATTGTGGAGGAAAAAGATTAACTACTTTAAACATAAACTCTGTGTGCGTGCTCGCGCGCGCGCGCGCGCGCGTGTGTGTGTGTGTGTGTGTGGCTCTACAACCCTTTGGACCTTGGCCGCTTTTTCAGTTTCTTAATCGTATACACATTTCGTAGGACTCCTCGAATCGGGGATCAGCCCATCGCAAGACCGCTACCTACATATAGAATAACACAAGCGCAGACTAAACGCACACAGACTTCCATGCCTCAAGTGGGATTCGAACCTACGATCCCACTGTTTATGTGAGCGAAGACGGTTCATGCCTTAGTCCTCGTGGCCACTGTGATCGACTTAAAATGATACACAGTACTTAATTTATGTAATTTAAAAGTAACTAATGGCCTAAGAGTGTAACTTAATATCGTATTTACTTTCTAGGTATATGCCTGTTCTACTTCACTACCTCCTTCTAATTACACTGAAGAGAGTCAAGCCTGGTCTTGGTCTAAAAAGAAGTTATTCAAACCCTTGACTTCAAAATAATGAGATTCATAGCAGTTTTAGTCCTGCGTCCTTCTGTCGTATCAAATTTTCAGGTGCAACTCTCACAAGAAAACAAATGAAATTTTAATCACGTGTGGCTTGCTCACTGAGAAGCCTTGCAATTTTGAAATATAGCAGAAATGAGAAAAACGTGCGCAGCAGATGTTTTAATTAAGAGAGTGTTTCAACCTTATATGCAAGGAAAATATTTAACCCCAATGGAGAACAAACACACTAAACATAACGTCCCTTGATGCATGATATTATACCATCTAATAACTGATTCAAAAGCTACAAGTTTTTAATACAAGTAAAAAGTAGTTCCTTATGTTCTCTAAAATGAGCATGAAATACATGTATTTATTTTTTCACATATATATATATAATGAAAGGGGGCACGCGGTAGCGTAGTTGGTTGAGGCACTATGCTACAAGCCGGAAGGTCAGGGGATCGAATCCCGATGAGGTCACTGGATTTTTTTCAATTGACCTAATCCTTCAAGCCCCACTATGACTCTGGGGTCATCTCAGCCTCTAACAGAAATGAGTACCAGGAATATTCTTGAAATATTCTTGAGGGTAAAGGGCGGCCGGCGCGTAGGGCTGACAACCTTACCGCCATCTATGATCCGATTGTCTAGAAAATGTGGGAATCTCAACTTCTCACAACCCTACGTTTACTTACTTACTTTATATATAATGAAAACTTTCAACAGAGAACAAAGTTGAGCCCTGCATATGTGAGACAATACTCGTGACTCATCTTTTTAGCAAATCCAGTCGCCGTCTTTGTATAGGCCTACTGAACTCAGAGCTTAGAGCATGGTAGTGTTATCCCAAAGCAAGTACAATTCTCTCCATTATTCTTACATAAATACTCGTATAGTCTTGTAGCAGTGGCCTGTACCGTTATCATTGCTCAATTTCAGATCACCGCGGCGTTATGCACAAGGAACATCACCCCTATACCATTATTTTCTAGTCACTGGTCCTCTTCACTCGGACCTGGTTCCATTTCCCCTCCCCGCTGATGCGAGTGACCACTTTGACCTCAACCTCACCCTAGTTACTTCAACTTACTTCAACCAAAAGTAGTGGCAACATCTTCCTCCGAAACGTCGGCATCCATCTATAATATAATTTCCTAACACAGCCCAGACGACAACAATTTGTACGATAAATTGTTTCACATTTCGAAAAGTGTTGTAAATAGCGAGGTATATATGATTTTATTTTCAGTATGTTACTTGACGCGCTTTTCAGTATCAGAAAGTATAAATAAGTGATGGGTTGGAGAGAATTGAAAGGAAGCGGTAGTGGCCTAATCGAGGCATTATCTCGAAATTTGGTTAAAGGGACTGAGGAAACCCCGAAAAACGTCAGTCGGGATATAGGTATATATTGTCACTTAAAGTTCGTTGCGTGATTATTGATTGTGGACTCTAAAGTTCATGGTTGAAGTTACTGGACCTCTCTGTTACAATTACATTTGATTATAACAGCCCACAAATTTAATTCCTTCTTAACGACGTCCGTTTGAGAAATTTCTCACTTCTGTCTTAATCTTGAAGCATTTCTTGTCTTTCGAATTCTGGACAGGGATGTCGACTTCCTCGAACTGTTCAGTGTGACTGACTCCTGTGAGTCAATTACGTGTCCTTTTCCGACCCGGTGAGGATGACAAACAGATCGCATACTTGAACGGTTCGTCTGTTGTAATCTTCGTATCCCTTGCCACGGACGCTTTGCCCAGTAACGGTCTACTCCGCGTTGCAACAGGAACGTGCTCAGCGAAGCCCCACCCAGCAGATGGTCATATTGAGGCTTTCAGGCGTCATGTTACAATATTATTGTATTGATTTACTAGATATGTTAATTTGGCAAGTAACTCCTTATGTTGGTAAAATAGGCCAGATGTGGCCGCAGTACAAGGGGCTTAGTCCCACCACACTAGGAATAAAAAAAAACTCCTTATATGTATTCAGCCTTCTATTCGACACTTCCCTATTTCAGTCTAATGAAAAGCATTTAATAACCTACTGTCCTGGGACTGATTGCAACATTTTATTCTCATCCATTCATAAACATAATAAGAGACCTATGAAAGCTTGCAACCAATACTGTGCGTGCATTTCTTGTTTCTTTCTATGTGAGGTAAATGTTCCGCCCATCAAATACTGTTTTACGTAGTCATGCTAATAATGTTAACAGAAGAATAAAAACTAAGAAACTCCCAATGAAAAGTTTCCTCCAGTCTTCTGATACTTCAAGCTCACGAGAAGTTTACTGGTCGTCACTTACATTCCTGCCGCAAAAACTTACTGCCTAATTGCGTTCATGTTTATATCTCGCCTAGAATAATTTTTCTGAAAATAATTTGTTTTTACTTAATTTTAAGGCTATAAACGCCGAATAAAACTAAAATATTAAGAATTAACCATTTACCTGGAGGAGCCGGAATAGCTCAATCGGTATAGCGACAGGCTACGGGCTGGACGACTGAGCGGTCGGAGCTCAAGTCCCAGTAGGGTCAAGAATTTTCTCTTCTCCAGTAGTCCAAACCAGCTCTGGGACCACCCAACCTCCAATGAGTACTGGGGACTCCTTCCCCGGGGGTAAAGCGGTTGGGGCGTGAAGCTAAGCAGTCACTTTCAACTAGTGCCGAGGTCAAGAAAATGTGAATCCATACATCCACTCCCACATACGTCTTCATGGTGTAGTGCTTAATTAGTTAAGAACACGTACAATTTTACCTTATCTTTACCATTTACCTGTATACGAAGTTTACAAGTATCTATTGTTTAGAAGCGTCGCGAAATTTGTGTACCTTTAAAATTATGTGAGTAAATTCGCATGATTTGTTCTAAATTAGAAGTAAAGAAAACGTTATAGCTTCAGAACAGAACAGGCCAGCAGCTTTGAATAAAACTATACTGTATCAAGGTATCGTGTTGCGAGATTATTGACGCTGGTTGGGTGTCATTCTGGTCCCATATTCGTGAACAACGTATTGCATTAGAGGAAAGAGCCGCTTTTCTATTCTGAGAACACAAACATGTTTGTAACAGGGGGAATGTGATAGTTCACGGACTCTCCAAGGGTCGACACTTTTCATTTGGGTTTTCAGCTGATAGCCGATACCTGATAGCTGCAGCAGGTCCGTCAACGCAGTCGAAACAAAATTGATACTGCGTTTTTCCCACAGTACAGACTGTGGCTGTGTTCTCCTCTTCTGACTCTAGAGAGAAACATATTTCTGTCCATCCAGTTATCTTTCATTCCTCTATCATTAAGAGTTGGGAGAAGGAGAGGGTAGTTATGCATGGGGCCGGAAATATTAATGCGAATGGAGGAAATCATACTAATCACCGAGAAATTACTTGCCGCTTGTGCAGATGGTAAAAAGAATGAATTTATTTATTACCTTAGTTATATAATTATACGTTTATTTATTTAACGATTCCATTTCAGTAAATGTAGCACAATTAATATTGTACTTAAGCGTCTGCTTGCATTAATCTAAATATCGGTACAAATAAATTACCATCTCAATACAACTTTTATTTCTTTCATTTTGTATGTCCTACTTTAATGCAAAATATTCGAAAATTTACATGAAATCTACAACAAATATCTGTACACACACTCGTCGCTTTCTTTAAATTGCGGAACCATCCACATAGTACGTCATGAACTCCACACACACATGGACAGTTTAACAACATAACCAGAAACAGAGCGGTGATATCTACGTGCCACCACAATATACCTAAGTACACTGGAACTCTAAAACACAAGCAATACATATAACAAATAATATATTGTCACGTAACCTGGTAACGCGACAAGAAATTAATGGGTTCCGGATTAGACGAAGCAATTTATTGTATAAGTTGATTACATTTAGAATTACAGTTACTCAAAAATAAAGTCTTCCACACGATGCAAACTGACTGTCGTCTTCTATTTTATAGCTGAGTCTTCTATCCAGTGGGGGGCACGCGGTAACGTAGTTGGTTGAAGGGCTATGCTACAAGCCGGAAGGTCGCGGGTTCAAGTCCCGATGAAGTCATTGGATTTTTTCAATTGACCTAATCCTTCCAGCCACACTATGGCCCTGGGGTCGACTCAGCCTCTAACAGAAATTAGTACCGGGAGTTAATTAAATAATTTTCCTGGGGAGTAAAGCGTGGCCGGCGCGTAAGGCTGACAACCTTACCGCCATCTTTGAGTCGATTATCTAGATAATGTGGGACCCTCAACGTCTCACAACCCTATGGGCCTTCGCGGCCTCTAACAGGGATGGCTTTGCTTTTTACTTTTACTTTACTTCTATCCAGTATCGCCTGGTGTAATCTGTCTTCTGGGTCTCAGCTCCCAGCTCTGCTGGTTTCATATCAAGGTAAAAGTCACATTCCGATCGTCGGTCAGTCAGTCAGTAAGTCTTGGTGTCGAGCCCCATGACCAGATATTTATTACTGTTTGACAGTTACGGTCTTGTTTCAGTGGGGCGCCCTCTCTGACAAGAGGACGGGTCTGTCTATTGTATATGCTGCTGACCCTTGCCAGCGCAGTCTTTCTCAGGTCCGAGTTCCATGAGACTTGTGACCATATTTTACTGTCTCAGAGTTGAGACTTCCCTTTTCGCCGCCTCCTACGACTCGCAGGGTCACGGTGGAGGTATTCGACCCCGCCTCCACACGGGTTGGTCTCCTATTGCCTGGTGTAATCTGGTGTAATCTCCCTGAGGCAGGTCCTTGGCGTACCGATTAGCAGACACCTACACGATCAGTTCTCTTTTGCGTCTCCTCTGTAGCGGTAGCTAGCGTATTTGTTACCGCGGGAACTGAGCTAGTTCGGTATCCGTTACCTAGGGAATTTCTACGCGAAGCTCCGCCCACAGGTGGGGAGCTTAAAGCTTTCAGACGTCGCGTCACAATATAATAATATATTCTTTACATTGTACACAAGATACACACACATTAATAGTGCACCAGCTTCTGTAGGAGAGGCATGTAACAACATCCGAACTACCCATGTCGAGGCAACCAAATTCAGCGCAACGGATTCCACATTTCAACAAATATTTTAGCTAATTTGAGTAGTTAAGAACAGACAGTAGTTTAACATTAACATCGCACTAACACGTGATATGCAATTTGGCATGCAGTGAGACAAGTTTAGCAAGAAGGCATATTACTCGTTATGGCTGTATACGGCCGAATATGCCATAGTAAAAGTGGAAATGTAATAAGGAAAAATAAAATTTGCATTGAGATAGACATATATATTGTGACATGTAGACCCACTGCTAGGAAAGGAGTAGGTAAAACAAGCTTCCATGGTGATGGATTTTTGGAAACAACATGTTACTGAGTAATGAACACGTTTCCATAGAGACAGATTCTTGGAGATGAGCTCGTCGCTGTGTGATAAACAGATTCCTTATTGGGTCCATCCCATTGTTATATAACAGGAGCGAGCCGTAATTCAGAGCTGAATAGTTGAGAAGACAGAATGCAGAGAGACCAGAATGGAAGTAGATCAGATCAGAATGCAGCCGGTCCTAGGCAGTCATTTTTCCTGAGTAATTGTCAGTTATTGTGATTACGAGTGATTGCACAAGAATGTGTTAGTAAATCCAGTCATCTAATCCAAACCCCGTTATTTCAAGTCATCCATACGCGTGACAACATATATACATATATAGTGCTGGCACAACTGCTTGAAGAAAAAATGCACTGCTGTACGTTTTATACGTATTACATAATGACTGGTCGGTGTTTTAGCTAGTCATAGTAGCCGTGCAGTCTAAGCCATGAACTCTCTTCGCTCGCTTGGACTCTGGAATCGTGGGTTCGAATATCATTCAAGGCTAGGATATTTGTTGTATGTAGGCGTTTATTCTGTGTTCGTGTCATCCTTTGTTTAGGTAACGACCTTGCGACGGGCTGATCACTCGCTTAATGAGTCTTACAGCCTGTGAAAATGATTACGGAACTGAAAAAGATGCCTGTGCCCAGAATGGGCTGGAAGAACCATCGTAAAAAAAAAAAGTTGATATTTTAGAGAAAAACATATTTTCCGCACTCGTGAGATGTAACTGCATTCCTAGCATACATCACAGAACCGGAGATACGATAACCAGGCGTTTTTTTTCATATTGCTAGTGGGGTGGGACTAAGTCCCTTGTACTGCGGCGACTTCTGGCCAATTGTACCAGCCCCAGATAATAGGTGAGGGTGATTGTGGAGCAGTTGGTGGAATGTAAATTGGCAGGTTAAACCGAAGAACTCGGAGAAAACTTGCCCCAGCGCCACGTTGTCCACCACAAATCCCAATTGACCAGGCCCGGGATCGAGCCCGGGCCGCCGCGGTGGGAAGCCAGCTACTAACTGCTTGAGCTATGGTGCGGCCATAACAAGGCGTTACTATGGAACGAGATAAATAATATATTTGACATCCTCAGCAATTAGGAACACCAAAGGGAGGCGATTCCACAAAGACGAGATGGAATATGTAACTGACAGGGACTCACACCTATGACGAATATTCGGAAGAAGAAGACAAGGAGCAGGTGGATCTGAGTGAAATGTCCGTAATTCCACGCACCAATGGAATGTCGGAGCAAGCTCGACGAGCTGGCAAGGCGAACAGCAGTATTCCAGACCACAATTCACACGAAACTTTACGAAGGTAATAATGAGATGAAGCGGCTTCAAATTGAATCACAAAATTTGACCAAATGGAGACACTCGACAGATGCTACTACTAGGAATACCCAGCACTTCACTGGCATTGTGACTAACAAAACAAACCTAATGCCTCCTTGCGGAGTTTTCATGTTGCCTTTTGTAGTTGTTGCCATTCTGCTAGTGGAGCAAACTGCTGCACACGTGCCGATGGAGCATCTGCAATAGCTGACGTCAGTGACTGTAAAATAGTGCAGTTTATGGACATTGTTGCTCACATTAGACGTGAGATACAGAACAGCTTCAAAGCACATTTGTTCGACGTTTGAATAATCCCTTACGTCCGCTATAGCAAAACAGTAAACCTTGATATATTCCACATTTCTACCTAAATAATGGCAACTCACTTAACAAGAACGGCCAAAACACTGACAAATTATGAACACTAAGACACATTTTGTGTGTTTTTCTGTGTCTGTGTACAGGTAGAAGCCTTGCGACGAGCTGATCACCCGCCCAAGGAGTCCTACCGAACGTGTAAGATCTAGAAAAACCGAAGTGAACGGAGAAGTTCATGGAGGTAGGCCTAGGCCCACTGGGGCTGTAGTGCCAAGGAAAAAAAAAAGACACATTTTAACTCTCTGGATGGCGAACGCTCGAGATATACAGTTATTCCTTGGTATATTCAATATTCATGTTCCAATGAAGCAGTCTCAGAGGGCAAATCGTGTAAATCGAACATAATGTTGCGTTCTCCCCTCGCGTTACTCCTCCACAAACCCACACAACATTCTACTCCCCTCCCTCCCTCTCTTCCACCCCTTCTCTCTGGATCGGCCAGCAAGCGATTCGCATTAAACCGAGCGCTAATAATTCAAATTGGTCTCAATTAGTTGATCTCATTTTGAGGCAATCGTATTTTAAAAGTCGCGTAAGGACAGGAATAATTCTTCAGCATTTTAAACATCTGGTTGTTTTTCTTACTTACTGAACGCCAGTACCTAGCATCGCGGTCGTGTGTTTCGTGTTCGGGAGGTTCTGCATTGAAGACTCGGCCCCGAGAACCATCGCGAATGAAATCCTTCGTGGTATCTCTCAGCCCCTGCAGGCATCTCTAATAAGGCCAGGCAAATTTCCTGCGATACAAGCCTAATTATTACTCATCATTAGTCGCTCATGTGAAACACTGCAGGCAATGTCAAGTAAGTAAATAAACAAAGTTGAGCTTGGCTACTCAAAGCATTTCTATGTGCATATACGTATATAAGACCGCCAACGGAACAGATAGTACTTAACTTCAATTAAGTTTATTAACTACGAGTATATTAAAACTACGCCATATGTTTCGACTCACTTGGAGCTATCATCAGGCGATGCACTATTTAAAGCTATGAGATACTGAATCGTAATTATGATTACTATGGATCCATTATAAAAATTGTGGAGTCAATTGCTTATGTGTCTTGTTGACATATATATATACAGTAAAACTTGGTTATAGCAACATCGGTTTCTGCGACACCTTGTCTATTGCGTCAAATATTCAGTTGTACGAACTAATTCCTCATAAAGCAACTGTTTTTATACCTTGCTTAGTACGACATGCACAAATGCATCAACCTCGTATGTAACGTCATTTTCATTCCTGAATTTCTCTGATATGGACATTGAACGTAATTTAGAAAGTGTGTATTGGGCAAGTAACAGGAAACAGATGAAGATAACTGATTACTGTACTCGTATCTAGGTACAGTAAGGCACAACAATTGATGTAATCTACTGTAATTTGGTGAGTAGGCCTACCTTTAATATACAGTATTAGTGCGGTGTGTATTGTCAGTGAAAAGCGCTGTAATATGTCTTTGATATTACACATTTGGGCAATTCCACGTTAATGTTACGTTAGTCTGTACTTAACTACGTATTTCACTAAAAAATGCAACATTTTAACTCGGTTTTTGGTAGATTTTTACGTGACTAACATAAGGCTACTGTGGAAGTGCCCATTTCGGTTACAACGACATTCGTTTATAACGACACTACTTTTAGGTCCCTTTGATGACGTTATAACCAAGTTCTACTGTATATATATATTTGGAAGAGGTGAAATATTTTTATCTTCAAGGAATGCGTCCTGTTGTGTGTGTGTGTGTGTGTGTATATATATATATATATATATATGTATACACAACAGGACGCATTCCTTGAAGATAAAAACATTTCACCTCTCCCGAATATCCGACTGTGGACAAAGCTTTATTTTCTTGGGAGTGGATGGGTAATTTTCAAAAAGTAGGATAACATTTGTTCTGGCGTGTTCGCTGACATCTCTCTCATTACATCCGGAACCGTAAGATTTAAACGAGTCTCTAGGTGCAAGCAGAAAGGTATATGGTTCTTAATGTATTGTACGTCTTGTATACCTTGTTTTTATTGGATCACCAAAATTGGAAAATTAAGTCGAATTCTATGAAATTTGACAATGTCAGATTTTATGGAAATACATATTGTCAGGTGTTGGGTATGTCACGCGACAAATAATTTCAGGTGGGTCTCGGATTTAGCGAATCTTTATTGAACACGGTACCATGTAAGAGCCTACTCCAAACACGTTACAAAATATTCGGTGGTTCTTGGGTTCTTAAAGGTAGACAGAGGCAAAAACAAATAATGCTGAGCTGAGAGGCATACAACCGATTACACCGCCTTGAGTAATAATTTCAATTACGTTATTGTAATAGTTCTTACTGAATATGACATTCTAGAAACAATCAACAGGCTGATGATCTGAGGATATTATGAAAGAGTTTATGACTAGAAAAGAGTCGTTTCAGATTTTTCTTTTAGAGGGTTTCGTGGGAAAGAAATAAAGATAGATATGAAGAAAACCTTAATCATTTCAGGCCATCCCGTATTTAGAAAATATCACAGGGTCACTCTACAGCTTTAAAGATTTTGAATGAAATACAATTTTTTTCTTTTTTACAATTCTGAAAAACCTTAGGCAAATAATTTAATGACGCCCTTTTCCAGAGAAAATAACATTTTGAAAGAGAACAGCATACAAGTATGACTCTGTAAGATAGAGTTTATATATATATATATTGTGATCTTATGCGTTGTGAGAGTGCGCAGTCTGACAGGAGTGGGTCTGCTCAGTGTCATAACTGGAAGAAGCTAATGTGAATGTTTCGCCGTCAAAACAATTTCAGATCTACTATTAAATCTAAACATTCTGATCGTTTTCTTTCCTCAAACGATTTCAGTATATGTCCCTCTGTTGCCGATACTCTTTAAGCCAAATTTTAATTTATGGAACTTTCGAATTTATTCTCATATTTATTGTAGCTGAGTACATGCAAATGCAGAATAGTTTATTCTTCACGTAACATACACTTATCTCTGAAAGGAAGACCCGTTCTGCATCATTTCCATTTAATGAAGGAGAATACATGAACACCAGAAAATCGTTTATAATCTGTCTAATGAAACTGAATGGCAGCAGATTTCCAGGAGACGTGTTTCAGAACAAACTAAATATATACAAGGATTTGGGGATATCAAAGGAAGGTATGAAATTGAAACTTGCTTCAACTTAACAGATTGAGAGCGAGAAGTAAACTACTACTTCGCTTTCGTTTCCAGAATCGGAGAAAGAGATAAGAACATTATGAAAATCATAACTTTTATCTTCTTAAAATATACTGCCATGCAGTGTGTTGAAAATCAACTGATATTTCGGGGTAATAGTTTGCCTCCATCTTAAAGACTCAAGAGCAAACCACATTCTGCCTTCTGTTTTAATTCGTGGTGATTCCTTGACTGGCTTACTTCTTAACTTTTAAGAAGGAGCCGACAAGTTCCCCGAAATGCCGGCTGACTATCGTTGGACTATACGCGTTATGCCGCAGAAGACAGAATTATTCAGAATCGGAATTTCAGATCCTACATTTCGAATATTCTTTTCTTTTTTTTTTTAATTCGCTTACTGGGGGGGGGGAGTCCAACTGTGTCCACTCGGCACGGCGNTCGGCACGGCGGCAGCTGATTGGCCTATTGTACCTGCTCCGGGTGATTATGATGATTGAGAATTTGGTGGAATGAAGATTGGCAGGAGAAACCGAAGTACTCGGAGAAAACCCGGCCCAGCGCCATTTTGTTCGCCACAAATCCCACTTGACCAGAGCCGCCGCGTTGGGAAGCCAGCGACTAACCGCTTGAGCTATGGCGCGGCCTTACAATTCGAATATACTTTGAAAATGAAGTTACAATAGAAGATGCGGCACTGTAGTGATGTAGAAGCCTTGGTCTGATTCGACTGATAAAATGGTAGGATTTTCCACACACAGTGAAATTTGCAGAACGGTTTCTATTTTTAAAAATTCAGGCATGTACCTAAAGTAAACTTTATATATAAATCCTACATTGTACGGAATACTTTCTCTACAATGCAAGATTTATATATAAGTTATTAAATTTAGAACGGTTTGCTTAATGTAATTAACAAATTTCATAAAACAAGTAGACTTTATGAGCACGTCATACAACTTATCTGCCGTGGATATCGGCGGCAGTGCGTGGGGTTGTTTGAGTACCAGTTGTCAACCTCACGAGAGGGAGCTACACTTCTCACCGTTTTAGTGGTGTTGCCCGTCTACGATATACATTCCACACCACCGCAGAATAGCCCCAGAGCGACAGAGTATCCCCATCATAACATTTACAACATACAATTTCGCAGTTCGCATGGGACACATTATCACCAGTGCTACTCCCGAAATCTGGTCGATGCAAGTATTACTGGAATGTTTTTCCTAAAAGAAACAGCTATGGCTTGAAATACAGACACTCAAATTTTGAAATCATCGTTGGCCAAATGCATTTTCTGAGAGTTCGGATCTTTCATTTCTCTTCAATAATTCTACATATAAATGTATTTTTAAAATTGACCGTTCCTCTTAATTTTGGTGGGATCATTAATTAAAAAACGGCGGGACATATTCAAGAAATTTGGTGGAAAAATGAAATATTTATACAGTTTAATTGTGATACCGGATAGATAATGAAGACATATGACCTAGAAGTGATTAAACATTTGATTTCTTAGTACTATGGTTAATTTTCTGCTTCCAAGAAAACAGATATCTTTATCTTAGCAATCATAAACTGAAAGCAGTGAACCGACAAACATCATGTAAAATAGAATTAATCAGTTAATTATTTAATTAAATAATTAGAGAGTCAATTCTTCAAAAGTGATTTAAGTCGTAAGACAACTTATTCCTTCTTACAGGTACTGCAACCTAACAAATAAAGCATACATGCAGACCGAAATCTTCGTTTCTTGGGACGAATAAAATTATAAAGCGCACACAAATATTACAAGTTGTGTCATGTGTTATATAAATAGATTTGATGTCACAGAGAAAATTAAAGCATTAGAAATTATCTTAAAATTATAATTTTTAAATTATAATCTACTGGCTTAGAAGACAGATTGTTAATGAAGGTATAGGAGTTTCATAACTTGTACCCTTCTCCAAGTATAATTAGAATGATCAAGTCAAGGAGGATGAGGTGGGCAGGGCATATAGCACGAATGGGATAGGAAGAATGCATATAGAGTATTGCTGGGAAATCCAGAAGGAAAGAGACCACTAGGAAGACCAAGATGCAGGTGGATGGACAATATTAAAATGAATCTTAGAGATATAAGATGGGATGGTATGGATTGGATTCATCTGGATCAGGATAGGGACCAGTGGAAGGCTCTTTTGAACACGGTAATAAACCTTCGGATTCCATAAAATGCCGGGAAGTTCTTGAGTGGCTGCACAATTGGCAGCTTCTCAAGGAGGGCTCAGCTCCATGAGTGAGTTATGGTAGTATAAGTTAAAATAGTCCTGTGAGTTATGTACCTAACAAGGCTTTAAAGACTAGCAAAATCAGAAAGAGTTTTCCAATCCATATTCAGAATGTCACAGTTAAGCTTTTCGTAATACCGCTGCTAGGATCACACATTATGAAAGAGAGCTGTAACATTACTCTCCGAATGTACAGTCCCAAATTCGTTCTTTACGGTTTCATCCCTCGTAACCCGATGTTTTTCGTAATCATTCAATCTGATAACTTATGGTCTTGTTTTCCATCTATAATGCAAAAAAAAAAAATGCCTGATCAGTGGAAGGTGTCAATTATTGTACCAGTTCAGAAGAAAGGTGATAAAACTGACTGTAGTAATTACCGGGGAATATCACTGCTATCAACTACATACAAAATTTTATCCAATATTCCTCTCTCAATGTGTAGTCCAGACATAGATGAAATTATTGGACTGCTTAACACCGCCATGCAGCATTTCTTCAGTTGATAAACATCGATCTCAACAAACATTATGGCAACAGAAACCTGATCGTCATATCCACAATGCTGAATTTTATTTTCAGTTCTCACGTTTTCAGGTTACTCCGTTTATATGCATTTTAATATTATTCTTCAATATGCCCAGGTCTCCCAAGTGATCTCCACCTTTCAGATAGTCGAATCTGGATGCCACATTATTTTTACCTTCTTCACTCTTGCGTGCTAAGTGACCCGTTCATATTAATCGCTGTAATTATAACTGATGAAAAGTGCAATGTGTATTAGAAGCTACTATCCTAATATTCCATTGCAGGTATCTTCGAGTCGTCCTTCTTCATATATTTCTCTGAAATTGACAATCTATTAGCAACATTTCCATGTGTTTTTAAAGATATATTTAAAATAAACTCATATAAGGTAGAGATATCCTAAATTTATGCCTCTCAGGCCTTCAGTCTTCGTGTTTTAATTGGAGAACCACTGGAGAGATTTTGGTGAAATTTGATATTAACTGTCTCTGTAACAGACTGTGGAGGACCATAGGGTTGTGAGACGTCGAGGCTTTCTTATTTTCTAGACAGTCGGCTCTCTAGATAGCGGTAAGTTTGACCAGCTTACGCGCCGGTCGCCCTTTACCACCAGGAACATGCCTGGTACTCATTTATGTTAGAGACTGAGTCGACTCCAGGGCCGTAGTGTGGCTGGAAAGGTTAGATCAATTGAAAAATCTAATTACTTCATCGGGAATCTAATCGGAGACCTTCCAGCATGTAGTATAGTGCCTCATCCATTTACGCTACCGCGTGCCCCAAAATTTGATATTAGATGCCATTTAAAAAAAATCGCTTAGTGGGGGGTGGAGTCCAACTGGATCCACTCGGCACGGCGGCCACTGATTGGCCTATTGTACCTGCCCGAGTGATTATGATGATGGAGAACTCGGTGGAATGAAGATTGGCAGGGGAAACCGAAGTACTCGAAAAAAACCCGCCCCAGCGCCAATTTGTCCACCACAAATCCCAGTTCACCAGACCCAGAATCGAACCCGGGCCTCCGCGGTGGGAAGCCAGCGACTAACCGCTTGAGCTCTGGCGCTGCCCTTAGATGTCCTTAAATATTTGTAGAGCCATTTCGATTTTCGTAAAGATGAGCATCATAGAAGCATACCTTCATTAATCATTGAGTATTGTGATCAACTAGGAGCATTCAGAATGCTAGGATGCAACGATCGCACATGGAATCATTCGATTCGTTTATTAATTCCAATTTTGTTGTGAACGTATAAGCTTCCAGAAACTTGAAGAACGTGCTAAAACATCAGCCATTACTCAGTGACTGAAATTAACAATTCTGCAGAAGGACCAATGTAGATAATCCAAGACACTTAGCTGGCAAGCATGGAGGCTGAGGAAAAGTATTACTATGTACGGTGCTACAGAGACAGCCTGTATGCTCGTAGTTCTCGTTTCCGATAGCAGCTGGAAGGGGAGAAATTCTGGTGACACTTTCAGAAGAAATTATATTAGTTTGGAACTTGAGTTGAAGCTAATAAAGAGGAAACGAGAGATAGTAAGAGAGAGAGAGAAATATAGAGGAAAGAGAAACGTTGTACACAAGTAACAAGTCCATAAGGGAATACGCCAGAGAAACTGCGTCATAAACGGTATTCATACGTCACGACTTCCCCTCACCTCCTGGAGGCAACAAACTAAATACTTGCACACGAGAGTCAGCAAGCAATGATCAGCCTTGTTTTCTTTTTTCCAAATTTTGTTAAGATCCAAGACTGGAAAAATAAATCAAATCTTCTTATAATTTGTCACTCTCCTGTCACAAATGAAGTACTTGATGTTAAAATATCTCTCAAAAATTCCCACAAGCATTGTTGTTACCACATTAATCTTTAAATTATACAGAATGCACGTAGATGTAGAAATTATAAATGTAGTTTTAATATAATTTTTCTTGTATAATTTGAGGTCATAATATTATCACGTGTAGGAATGACCATGCACGGGTCCTTGATTGATGATAAGATTTATTGGACTCTGATACAGAGCCTGACTAAACTTCACAGTTCACTATTACACACACACACAAACACATAGTCCAAAGTCACTTCTACAATAACCGCTGCTCGCTAGCGGCTACCAACGACGGACGTTCCCCTTCCTCTGGGTTCCCGAATTACCCGCGGCCTCAGCTACCAGCTTCTCACAGCAACAGTTCACAACGACTGAATCTCAGCAATTCACTTACTGATTGACTAAGTCATTCACTCACCAACTAACTCTCTTCACTAACTCCGCTCAACTGACTTCACTTCACTAACAGACCTGCTTATAACATCTCGGCACGGACCGCACCGAAAACACCGTTCCTCTGTTGCTGTATCAAATTGTTGCAGTGGAAACATTCGTGTTTGCGAAGCCGTTACTCAGTAACGGCTGTTGTGTATTTGCTTATCTTGCGATTGATGCCCAACAAGGGGTCTGCATGCCACAATATCGGTCCGAAAGACTACAGTTTAGTCCGTTCACATTACCTTCATGGATTAAACGGTAATGTCTCTACCGTCCAAAACACATGTTTCCAGAGACCTCTTCTTTTTCTCTGTGGATTTGCAAGTCTATAATATCCTCAACTACCTATCTAGGCCTAACCATTCTTACTCAGCAATAATTCCTTCGTACAGACGAACCTAGCGTTCGAGTAGGTAGCGCTCTTGCTTGGTTTTCGGCAGATTCCGAGAGAGACTGTACTGACTGAGGTTTTCTACGGGATTACTCAGCCTCTCCAGGCAATTACTGGGCTACTGCCATAAATTAGTCATGATCGCTTCGTTCCTCACTAATCTCAGGTTTTGACAGCGCCCTGAAATAAACTGCAAAAAGGTAAACAAACAAAACCAGTTAGCAGCAAACTCTTCGCTCATGGCCTCGATCTTTCTCAAATTTTATGTGCTGCAAAGTTTATTTATATTTTTCCTGATGTGTGTCCGACTAATGAGCTTGCTGCCTCATTACTGTTAATTCTCCATTTTGTCTTTATCGTCCCAGGCCTATTTCGCACTAAAGTAATAATCATTGCATTAAACAAGATTTTGTATGATACGAAATGTGTGCTCCTGGACAATACGTTACTAGAGTATCTATTTACGTGTGTTAGTAATTTATGTTCTTCCCATAGGCTTTCTAAGGAGAAGCTACATAGATTTTCACCAAACATTTCAATCCCTGTAGCGCTGTAAACGTTTTCAAGACAACACCAGCTGCTCACACGAAGACTCTGCCCACCACATGACATCACTGTCTACCCTCCCACCCAGCCACAAATACGTACACGTATCTTCATTCCGCTGTAGACGGTCTTGTGTAATGCATTTTATGCTCTTGTATATAGGACTATTAGCAAAATGGACGGCGAACTTGGCTTGAAATATATTGTAACGTGTTTCGTTACCGAAGACGCCGTAGAGATGGTTAATTGGTTTATTTAACAATCTACAAATAACGGCTACAATTAATTATCACAATATTACGGGTTTCCACACTTTACAAACCCTACAACAAAATCTCTTAACACTATCTTCAAGAGTCTTCACGTATTAATAACGCGGGAGCTATACAAGTCTCCCTGAATTACACACTCCAGATATAACTGGTTATCGCACACGCGGCTGTAGCTCGTAACTTGCGAACTGAGAAGTCGTTGATAACGCACTCGGCGACTGTCACAGTACAACTGACTGTGAATAGCCTTCGCTGCTCCTCATGTAGCCTCGATTGGACAATACTGAAAACGGCCACGTAATAAGCACCCTTGTTGCCTAGCGCTGTGTTGCTAGCAACGCTAGCGGTAGTAACCGCTGTTACTACCGTAACAATCCTGTTGCGTCACCGTTACGTTACCGTGCGGAGGAGGGGGAGGGGAGCGCTGACTCACCCGCCGCGTCACTGCCGGTGGGGGGGGGTTCTCCTTTGCGCAACATGTCACAATATTATGATCTTCCGCAGTGTGACGCGGATTCTACTGCCTCAATCTTCAAGAACTAACCTAACGTAACGACTACCGTCCCCATTTCTTATATTTTGAAGAAGGAAGCAGCAGTTCCCTTCGAAACGTGGATACTAAGTACCGAACTACAAGGCACCATATCCCAGAAGACCTTAATTTTCATACCCAGCGCGGTGATAGCCTAAAATCTCATGCTGACTCAAAGCATTTCTATTGTTTCAGACAGAAAAATTTGGTGAACAAATCGTGTAATGTGCTGCAGATTCTTTTCGAAGGCCCAGTTGTCCCCGAGCGTATATGAAAAGAAAACAAGAAATGCAGAGGAATTTTTAGTAAGACCTGTCTTTCTCTTTCCGTTGTAATATACCCAGGCTTGCGAGGAATAATTATACAATAATTTTTACTCTATAATTTCAGAACTAGCAAAGTCTCCCGAAAAACAAGGATTTCTGCTCATGCTGATTTAGTTTTTGTCACTGTAATTGGGTCTGTACCCGTGCCAAATTCTTGGTCAAGTAACCACCTACAAGACTACGTATTGTGGTAAACCAAGAAGACTACAATCTTAATATTCTGTAATAAAATTTTATGTAAGAATTAATTTTCACAAATAGTAATCAGTTAACTAAAAGTACTAAAAGTAGTAGCGAGATTAATCCTTTCAAGTCCAGTGGTTGCTGTACGAGTATGTACTACCGCCTTTAACATACTAAAACCTCCAATTCTGCCCACAGAGTATGTTAGGGCTTTTCATACGGTTCTCACAATAAACAGCGATTTTCTCTACTATACACCATCAACGGGTTAGTCTTTGTAGTGGAGACACATTGTGTTTCTTGTGAGGTATGAACTGATGTTTACGTATATAACATTTGGAAACAAATCAGCCTTTAAAGGTGTAATAACACTGCAGTTCAACCTTAACGCCGCCCTTTATGGTGCCGTGCTTAGTCACAGGGGGCAACTTTGACTTTTACCAGTATTTACGACATATTAGGAGCCTGGTGGCAGTTGTTTTTATACAGGAGGTCTTAAGTTTCATCATATATTTTGTACGGGACTTTAATTACTATGGTTCTAGTTCCGTCAAACTGGATAGAAACTTTCATCCCTGTGGAAGTTATAACTTACGACGTATGAGGACCTCTGCAAATTTCAGGTCACAAATCTCTTTTACGTGTGATGACATTCTCCGACAGTTGGCTGTCTAAAGTCGTTAATTTACGTCCTTTTTTGTCGGATAAACTTACTGACCTATATTCACATTGAATTCAGGGTACTTTAATTGTTATTTTGTGTCCCAAGAAGTTTGTGTTCCCCGAGAATTATGAGTCATCAAAAGGGGAACTAATAAAATGACATAAGGAAGAATTTCGTAGCTTGTACTGTATGCCTCCTATTGTCAGCGTCGTTAAATAAGAAACATGAGATTAGAGGGGCATGCAACCGCATTGAAAATGTTAACTTCAAATAAAGCTTCGGTCCTACAGCAAAAATGGAAGAGACAACTCGAGAAAATTAGGGCAATAAGGAAAAATAATATTAAAATGGCTGTTGGAGAGATATGATATGATATGAAGGTGTGAACTGCGTTCGTTTGCCACGGATAGGGACCGCTGGCGGGTTCTTGTAAACTCAGTAAGGCCGATAACACTTTGAATAGCTAATCGACTATTAGCTTCTCAGTTAGGACTCTGGTTGTTACTAGGTCTTTAATTGCAAAGTAAACCCTTTTGACTGCAACGGATAATTAATCGATTATGTTTTAATTTCGTGGTAAATTCCCTTAAGATTCCAGTTGGATTAAAATGGGGTCTTGGAATGAAGAAACTTACTTTGCACTTCCCTCACTCCACTGAATTTTAGTGACATATCTTGGCGAAATTTTATTTCGGTAAATAATTAGATTTAACCTAAAATTTATTTTATATAAATAACATTTAAAAAATCAGTTCCTGCCACAAACACACGCTTCCTCTCCAGTATAGTCTATATACCCAAGTGATTAATACCATTTAGGTAAATAACATTTAGTTTATTCTGAACATATTATGAAATCATACTATCTTCAACCTATTCTATTTAACACTAAAGCAGGTTCCACAAATAATTACCTCTGTGTTTTAAGGGTTAGGCTATTTTATGCAAGTACACAAATAGTCTGAGCTTATGCTCTTTGATGAGTCTTTCCGATAGGTGTCTAATTAAGCACACGAAATTTTGAATTCTGCAAATTTTTCACTCTGCGTATGTAATAAGTGCTATTGCGATGATCAAATCGAGCAGAGTGAGAGGGGTAGAATATATAACATGCATTATAGGAAGGAGGCGTGAGAAATGAGGAAACATGAATTGAACAGAAGGCTTTTGAAGCCTAAGCATAGATGAGAGAACCGCACTATTGAAATTGATCTCAAAGTAATGGGATATGTGGGTTTGTACTGGGTTCATCTCTCTCAGGATAAGGTTCAGTTGCATATCTGTATTAACACGGTAGTGAATGCACCAGTTTCATAAAGGGCGGGGAAATTCATGACTAGCTGAGCTACTATTAGTTCCTCAAAACGAATTCTATTCCATGTAGAGGGATAATACAAAATATACTCCTATTTTCCAGCATGATCGTGGAGAAAACCTTGAGCTACTATCAATTCACGCTTCACTTCAGTTACTACTTTAAGCGAAAATAATCTATAAGAATCGTAAATTTATTTGAAGCGATCGGTTATTTTTATACTGGGTATAATCTAATATGTTCGGGAAGTCAAGTTCGAGAAAAGCAACAAAAGAAAGAGACGATGAAGGAGTGGAAACAATTAAAACGAAGAAAGAAGAATAGTATTAGAATAAGAAGAATTAGAAGAGACGAAAAACAACTTTGCTTTTTATAGCGTTTCCAATCTTGCATTTCAAAAAATAGCTTTATTAATAGTTATTTCTTTCTAATGACTTTGATCCGAAAATGCTGAACAAACCATCAAACTAGGAGAAGAGTTTGGGAAGCCCTTGACTAATTCTTCGCCACTTTCGGGGGACAGTGGTATAGTGAATGGATAGTTTATACAATGTATCCACCGCAGCACTACCGGCCCTGCTACGGAAGTGCTACACAAAGGTTTCGTTTCCTTGCCTCACTCTTTTGAGTTGTTATTATTTTTTCAGCAAAATGCTACTCAGGCTTATGCCTGTGATTTCGCTTTTACTTGCACACTGAATGTCATGACAACTTGGATCCCCTTAAACCTGGAAGGAAGACTCTCTACAGAGAATTCGGGTGATGGCAATGTTCTCAGACCCGGTGCCGGTGAGAGTGATTTTCATATACTTTTGTTTGTTTCTGCATCACATTGTTGGGTTACAAAATATTTATTTAGGTTATATACTACACTAAATGTAAATTTCCCAGAGGTGCTGGAACCACCAATAAAACTACAAGACTTCATAGTCCAAAAGACAGTCTAAATGTTCACTGTAGTGGAATACTCTCGCGAATGATTTGTTGTTATCCTTACGAATCACACCCGAAAATAGGCTGTCTCGACTGCAATGCCACAAGAATTATAGAACAGCCATTCACACACGCGTCTTTTGTGAAGGAAAGTATGGGTTTCGATGTATTGCGGTAGGTTTCAAGGTCACTTGTATTACTACAAAGCATCTTCATAACAATCACAGTATATATTTCAGAAGTGAAATTTCACCACCTCGTAGGTTACCACCCCACTATAAATTAGCACATGTTTCTGTATTAAATTCCCCCATCTTCAGTGAAAGTACCTTAATAAGAGGTGCGTACATTTCAAAGATACATGGCCGTACAGGTCTGTATGTTGAACGGTGCTAGTGATTCTCACTTCTAATCAGTTCGAACCACTGGCATTGCTGTACTTTCTAGTGCGCGGGAAAGCTGATAGATTCAGACCTGGATCAAACTGAATGTAAGAACATTTGGAAATACCTAGATTTATATGGCAGTGCAATATTAAAAGAACCTCAATGAAATCGAAGATGAGTTTTTCTAGTAGATTAATCAGACACACGAAAGGGACCAGGGCCCTGATGAACATCATAATGAATATTGAATTCTATAAGAGGCGTGTAATTTCCCGACTAGCTGAGTGACTATTAGCTTGTTAACAGAGACTAGAGCAAATTGCTTCTTAGGTTATTTTAACAGCGGATATTATTCTGCATCAAACGAGGCGAAAGCGTGTTCATGAATTGTAAGAGAAGAGGACTTATTGGAAGGCCCTCGTGGTTCATTTTGATATAGAGTCCCAGAGTCTGCCTCTGTAGACTATGTAGAAGCCTCGAAAACCTGGATCATTATAGCTGATGAGCCATCTGAGATTCGAACCTATTACCTCCGGAATGAAAATGAAGATTACTATTCTATAAAAACATAGTCTTCTTAGTAGCAGGAGGAATATATGATAATAGAAAGGAACGTTCTTTGTATATTTGTTTCTCATTTTATATATCAATTCATTATCAGTAGGGCCTATACATTGAAGTATTTTTAATATTATGATTAGCGCAGAAGGGAGAAGAAAGAAACGGTTATGATCTGCGTTACAGCAATATTATGAAATTTGTCTGTAGGGGCCGGAAGAAATTACAAACCATCTCAGCCAGTGCTCCCGCAACAGGATCGAAATTCGGGGCAATTTCAAACTGAAGCAGGAGTAGTTATCTCTCTGGCATGCGAAGTGCAGAAATGTGTTATTCATATTCGAAATTATTTCCCTGTCGCAGCGCAAGAACTGAGGAATGATCGTTGGAAAACCTATGATTCTTCTTGGCTACAACCATTCGTAGGTCGAAGTTACTACGAATGTTTCAACTGCAGAATCGAATGAGATGCGGCGATGATTGTTAATTAATAATTATGGCTGAGACAATGCAGCGTAGCATTTACTTCCTTACTTACTTACTTACTTACTTACTCATGGAGCTGAGCCCTTCTGGAGGAGCCGCCAATTCTGCAGCTACTCAAGAATTTCCCAGTATTTTATGGAACCCGAAGGTTCATTACCGTGTTCACAAGATCCATCCACTGGTCTCTATCCTGAGCCGGGTCAATCCAATCCATACCATCCCATCCTATCTTTCTAATATCTATTTTAATATTATCCACCCACCTACGCCTTGGTCTTCCCAGTGGTCTCTTTCTTTCTGGCTTTCCCACCAATATCCTATACGCATTCCTCGTCTCCCCCATTCGTGCTACATGCCCTGCCCACCTCATCCTCCTTGACTTGATCATTCTAATTATACTTGGAGAAGAGTACAAGTTACGAAGCTCCTCATTTTGCTTTTTTCTCCAACCTCCTGTAACCTCATCTCTCTTCGGTCCAAATATTCTCCTCAACACCCTGTTCTCAAACACCCTCAGTCTATCTGCAGCGTAGCATTTACCTGAGAAAATTTTGTATAATATTCAGAGGGGCCGTCAATCTGGTCAGACTTTAATTGTATTCTGCTGAGTAGCTTATATGTCTGGAGCGTACATTTATGGCCCGTCTTCAGATAAGGCCTGTCACGATCATCAGTGGAGTCATCGGAATTGGCTGCACTGGGAATTAGATTCGCATTTAATTTCTGCCCTCTTTCTCGAATGAAAAGAGAAACTTAGAATTTTTCCAGCCTTGAAACAGAATTGAAATTTATATTCTTTTGTTTTTTTGTGTGCGGTATCTGCACTTTTTTGCTCAATGCATTGACATACGTAATCTCTCTTATATCTCTGCATCAGTAGAATCGATGGCAGCCAGCACAAAGAGGAATTAATGCTTTGCATTCTGCACCTCTTGTTAAAACGCATTTGTTACTGATGTTAATATTCATCAGAAAAAAATGTACATATGTGTGTTAAATTTGTGGCATATTTTGTAAGAATAAGATTCAAATTTATTCTCATATGTCATTTCGCCTCACACTGCTTATAAAATATTCTCTCATCCATCTCCATTCCAAATTTCGATAGTGGAAACTTTAGATTTGATACACGACTTCAATTCGAAACTGTTCCTGGCTTTGATTTATATTTAATCATAACTTTGAAGACGGTAGAAAAAGGAGCGAGACATATGGCAACACGCACCTTTGAGCTATAATACAGTACCCCATTTTAACGAATCTATTCCATGACCTTTATCTGTTTAAAATATTTTCACGTGATAGGAGTGTAAGTATGGACAATTTTTGGATTTATGACCGAATTTATTGAGCTCTTTGATACAGTGTATGACTATACTGTACAGTTGGCTATTACACAAACACACCAGTGTCCACAGTCACATCTTCACTGTCGTTGCTTGGTAGCGGCTTCCAACGGCGGACGTTCCCCTTCATTTGGGTTCCCGAACGGTCTCCGTCCTCAACTACCAGCTTCTAACAGCAATAGCTCACAATTACTGAGCACCAACAGTCCTCTAATTAATTGCAGACAGCTAACTGGTCCTGCTTATAACATCTCGACAGAGGCAGCATAGAAACACTGTTCCTCTGTTGTTGTTTACGGGCCGCTACTTAGGACTTCACAATTGTTGCTTTGAGTGAATATGCCACAATATATTTGAAAGTAAGTAATAGTTTGGAGAGAGACAATGTAACAGTTGAATTTGGAGGCGATTCAATTTTACTGCATGTACGAGCGTAATGGTGTCGAGGGGATTAAGTACACCAGTCTACAGGCTGATGTAAATGATATATCGTCTTCAGAGGTGGACAACAACGAAGTGGGACTCACAGAAGGGCAATTCTCTTCGGAGTTCCTCCTCTTGCACTTGAAATGTAAACTTGGAAGGGCTGACCCAAGTAAAGTAGTTGACTCTCCCTCTTTCTGTCTTTGTCTCCCCCCCCCCTTAAATTCGTGTTAGGGCTGTAACTATCAGTAACCTGAAGTGACAGTGTTACTTCACCGAACTCCTAACCTTGTGATATGCGCGATTTATTGCTCATATTCCACGTTTATCAGCTTTTCACTAGATGTCGGTTTTGTTACTGATTTGTCACTGTTTAGTTAACGGATCACAGTCAGCAAGATGTAGTATCTTAGCATTCGCTGGGAAATATTACAGACATAAATTTGCTTTAGTTTCGAAATTGAAATTTGGTAATAATTTTCTGTTTTATGTCGGCTAATATTTGACCTGTAATTTGAGATTCTCTAGAAGAGAACTTCGCTGACGTCATGCACGATCATACAGGTTATTAATTCAGATTTTGAGAGGAACGTGGAAGAAGCACGTGTAATTCCGACCGAGTATAAATACGAGACATAAAAAGAACTGTTTGGAATAAGTGGCGTGCTTCCTATCTGCTTTAAAGCTGGTTTGTTGTTTGGCCTATTCTTCGATCTTGAAGATGCAGGCAACATGTACCTTCGAAGCACTGGTCGACTTTCAAGGGACTACACGACGTTACACCCCCGAAGACATGCCACTTCATAACCACTGCTGCGAGAAACTCAAATCCTAAACAGCAATTTTTCAGACAATCCCTCCTAATCAAACGACCGCAAAAATATCTCTGCTCTCCGCATCTCAGCATAGCGTGGTCTTAAAAAAGCATCTTTCATCCTTCTTACTATTAGCGGGTGGTCTCAAAAAAAACATTCTTGTCACTTCTTCTCGTTAAAACATGGTCGCTAAAAGCGCTTCCAAAAGCATTTTTCAGTACCTGCACGTATCTCCATGTTCACCTTAGTTCTAAAATTTATTCAGTCACCTCTTTGTCTTAATCACTTCACCTCCCACTCACCATTTACTGTCAGATCCACATAAGGGCTTCGAGAGTGCCTTGGTTCCAATGACTCACATTATGGCAATTGCAATATTTGCCGAAACAAATAACGATTTTAGCAAACACGTGACACAAGCATGTGCTACAGATTACAGCACAACTTTCCGCGCTTACTTAATACAAGTCCGCATGAAGTGTGGTGCAATGTCTGATTCTTCAGGCTTCAAGCAATGAACAACGGAAAGTCTCTGAGAGCACAGTACTGCTCACTAATTAGGCCCATATTGTTCTGTGTTTGTTAGAAGCTTGGGAACGTCCATACCCTTTATAAATAAATTCCCATTATGTAATATCCTGAACAAGAACTGAACCTCAGGGGTCGTCGTATACAAATATAGCCATTAGAAAATGTCGCCTGCAAGAACAGAGTCGTACCTCCTCCATCTTCGCCACTTATCCTATCCGAAGTGACTGTTGAGAAAATTAATGGCTGCTATTCTGTCGGAACACTGTGATACTGATATCGGAGCTTCCTCATGTTGGACATCGACAGTAAATTAAGGTATCCATCGCCAATTAGACAAACAAGCTCGCGTGACACAGGGTTCGAAACCCCTATCTTGATGGGGTACGTCCCACTAATTACCCACCATCCATGTCTGCAGACTTGTTAGTCCGTACTTTGAATATCGCTTAACGGACACGAGTAATATTTAATGACGTAGAACACCGGGCGATGGACAAAGTGCAAGTTTTGCTTTCGCCCATATCAGATGCCATCTCACTGCCTGGAAAGAACTTCGTATTTTCACGAATGTCTATTCTAACACGTCACTGCATTATTACATTCCTTCGTGCGCGAATTACATCGTTTGAATAACATGTGGGCAGTCTGAATTCCTTTTCACACTTCTAGCCATGAATGGATCTATATTACTCACTCGTAGCAAGCAGTATTAAATCGATTACTTTTGGAAGCTTTCTATTTCTTTCACGAAATGCAGGAGGTGCCGTCTAATGGGTACTAGCACACTTCATCTCTAAAACCACAATAAATACACTGATGATACTGGCGATCTATACTAAAATTTCACCGAATAATTAATTCTGTAACGGTCCGATATAAATCCCAGTCTGTATAAGAACCAAATCCTTCAGTTTCCTCAAAAATGTCACTTCAATCAAAATATTTCATACATAATGTAAGATATATTTACTTACTTACTTACTTACTCGTGGAGCTGAGCCCTTCTGGAGGAGCTGCCAATTCTGCAGCTACTCAAGAATTTCCCAGCATTTTATGGAACCCGAAGGTTCATTATCGTGTACACAAGA